>NC_034410.1:25368158-25438682 GCF_002078875.1 Numida meleagris | reverse complement strand
TTCCTTCCTTCCTTCCTTCCTTCCTTCCTTCCTTCCTTCCTTCCTTCCTTCCTTCCTTCCTTTCTTTTTTGTCTTTCACTATTCAGCAGGAAATTGTCCTCAACAGCAGTAGAGGCATTTGAGGCTTTGCATATTGTTCTGTGAAGTACACTAGATCCTTTTGTCTTCCAATGGCACCCACAGGAGTCCAAAACACCAAACAGTAGAGGATATATTTTTTTTTGGTAGCATCTGGCTTCTTGGCTGACTCCCCAGATGCTATTGGCAGCTTTGCATTTGCTTTCAGAGCTGTTATGTAGTTAAGCTCCTGATAGGCTGTTAGCATTATTGTGCCCTTTCAAATGTGAGCCTTTGACTCACACTTGTTTCAAACATATTTTATCTGGAGTTGAAAAATTTTCAAAACTAAAGCATTCAAGAGCACATGAAGGAGTAGCTAATTCTACTTTATTTATTTATTTATAAGAATAGCTAATTGCTATTCTTATAAATAAAAAATTTCAGTTCATTAAAAAAAAATATGAGTGTGAAATTAACTCATCCTTTCATGCTGTGTGGCTTCATTTTGACATTTGAAATCAAGTTTCAAAATATAACTGCAGAATTGCAGATTGAAGATGGCTCAGTGCTCAATTACATCAAAGATTTAGGAAATGACATGAAGAATCCCATGGTAGACCATAGGAACCCACTAAGTCAATCACATGTCCAATTTCTTTCAGTTCATGTAGAATCTGGATCAAAATCACAATTCACTACCCTTTGGGCTAAGGCTTGGCACTTAGCTGCAGCCTCACGCAGGGCCCCAGTAGGGCCTGCTTCTTTGCTGAAACCACTGAATCTGGAATGAATCCAGCCAGTGACACTTTAGTGGAAGCACATTCACTGCGAGTCTGTGATCATAGCATAAACAAAATAGTTTGTGACTGCCAGCATACCAGAATGTTGTTGGAAAGAAACATATGGGTAGAAATATTAATTCAGTAATGTTAAAGTTTACTGCTCTGACATTTTCAGAATGAACTATTTCTCTTTTTAATGATTGGCCATTACATTTTCTGTATGATTTATAGTATCGATATATTTATATGGGAACAGTGTTAGAGGAATGGTTTCTTTACCAAAAAAAGGGCTGGAGGAAGCTAATGGAATAAAATAATTGAAGTCAATTTCCCAATTTCAGACAAATAAGCAAATGATAAATCAATCTAAAAATGTTTCTTGTCAATTTATTTGAATGAAATCTTTTCCATTTTTTTTTAAAAATTGGATCACTGTTTGATGAAGTACGAAAAAGTAGTTCAAACCCTGAAACCTTAAACTGAATATATTTTGAAAAATTATAAAACTTTTTTCTCCGTTTACTGTTTCACACATAGAATTAAAAACTTTTTGGAATTTTAGATCTCTGATGTACATATTATATGTACTTCCGAGAAAAAAAAATTTGCATGAAAATGAAATGAAAAAAATTGATTGAATAAAAGAATACCTTTACCAGAAATGTTTCAAATTTTCTAATTTTGTTCTAACAAAAGAAAACCAAACAAAATCGAACAAAATAAGAACAACAACAAAAAAAATCACTATTAAATCCAAGTTTCTATTTTCATAACCTTGCTAGAAAGTTGCTAAGTTAACTTTCGATGGGGCTGAAAGTACTGAAGTAATCATCATGAAACTAATATACTCCTGGAGAAAATATGTCATTGAGATTATTAGATAACTTTAAACTAAGATAACTTTACTGGAGTCTAGTCAAGTTTTCATTGTTAGACCCTAGTAAATAAAGACCATGATAAACATGATGTGATGTTGGCAAGAACTGAAGTTTGAAATCTATGTCTTTAATTTTGGTTTAGAAGTGACATCTGCCTCTTTAATTCTCTTTTGTGAATCCTTAAAAACAAGCACCAAGTAGCCATGAAATACAAGTTCTCTTAAGGATGAAAACAGTCTTATTCAATAATTGCTTCATTTGTCTACTTAATGTCAGGCCTTCACTTAACAATTTGAAATGAAAATGAAATTGTTGGGTACTAAAATGAAGTCTCTTGAAGCACTTCTTTGTCATTTATATGAATAGGTGAGCCTGGAAACTTAATTTCTTAGAGGACTTGCAGAAAGTTTTACTTCAAAACACCTAACAGACCAAGAGAAGAAGGTGCAGATGAAGAGAAAGATGTCTCAGTGCTGTCTAGACTAATACAAAGAAGTATTCTTTATTTAACTACCTTTATATTTAGTTCCTGAAATATCTATTTTAACCGAAGTATTAAAATTGTGCTGAAACTATTTATTCTCACAGATAGCAACAGCCAACCTAAACCTAAATGCATAATCAGAGATAAGAAAAAGGTACAATATGTGTTTTACATATCTCTTGCATTCCTCAGTATTTCCCTGAAATTGGTGGTTAAAAATGTTCAGATCTCCTTTTATTTTCACATTGTTTAATTTTGATCTTCTTAATAGGTTGTATAAAAGATCCCCAAGGAAAAGTCAGTGCTTACAAAATGTTACCCCAGGACTTCTAAGATACCACTGTATTTCCTTTTATTTAAACAACTTACTTATGTCACTATGTTACTGTGATGCAACTACATTTTACAACTGCTAACTTTTTAATAAGGACCACCATATTGTATTTATGTGTGCTATATATAAACAGAACACTTAGTTATAAGATCTAATTGATATATAAAACTGTCAAGGCTTACTATTCTAAATTATTTATTTAGATCAGCATGACTGATCATATTTCATTCCATTTAGGAAACAAATATGAATAATCTCTTCTAGCAATGTTAAGTCTAATTCAGGAGTTCTACACAATGAAAAAAAAAAAGGGTTTGCAGTACTCATAAAGCTCAAGGGACAATTTGATTGTAAACTTTCCCAGATACACTTAAGCAAAAAGAGTGTCGAGGAAACCGAAATATATCAACCTGTAGAGTGGCATTGCATATAATGAATTTTCAGATAAACCATTAGCCTTTTCTTCCATACTCACTCTTCTTCAATGCCAGCTTTCAAGTGTGAGATTTTTGTAGCTATGTTATTATAATTAAATACATGTATAGGAGTTTAATATGGAAAAATTAGCAGGTATTAGTTACTGTGGTGCTGGCAAGTGATGCTCTATTTCACATGAGAAATGAAAAGACCTGAGACAAGGAAAATGGTGGTAACAGTACAGCATAACTACATAAAATGAAGTGAAAAAACTTCTGAAGATAGAATAAAAAGGCACAATGTCAAATAGGAAAAAGTTCTTCTAGCAGGCTACAGAACTAAAACAGGTTGAACACTGATAGCAAACAGCAGGAGACTGCAAAGACTAAAGTGCCTGAGGGTAAGAAAAGCTTAGCTATAACTCTGTCTAGATTAGCTCCATAAGATTTTGTAAGTGACATCCATAAAATATACTGCAAAAAGTATTGGAAAACAATGAAGAACATCAGTTTAAGCAGTGAGGAAAAGCTGCACATTATTTCCTCTGTGTCATATTTATTTAATTCTAGATTATGTATCCGGTATCTTGCTTGCCTTTGTTTTGCTCTTTATTCTGTTAAAATATGTGTACATACATCTACAGGAGGGTTTGTACTGCCTAAAGATTGCACTGGAATCCAATCTACCTTGCCTGAAATTGGTGGGCTCCAAAAATTCTGAGAGACAGGTGAATACAAAGTTCTCTGTTTCTCTGAAATGTGTTCTTCAAATGCACTCAAGGCTTGAATTTTGAATGTAATCATTCTATTGAAATTCAAAGTAAAAGTCTCTCAGAATTCACATATAATAACACTTTATAGTATCCAATTAAGTAACTGTATGTTTTCCAGTATTTCTTTGTTGTGGTCCCAATATAACTCCTGAGAGACATCAGCACTCTAACTAGATATTGCTCCAGTTGAAATAATTTGATTGTTTCAAACAATTTAGATGCATCAGCAAAAATACAGCTGCTTCACTGAAGTGCTTTAATATAATAATGAAAGCTACTGGTTAACATATTGGTTTGATCATTTATTTATTTATTTATTTATTTATTTATTTATTTATTTATTTACCCACAATGATGTAAATCAGGTACAGCTCTTAGGAAAATGTAAAGCTTCCATATGAAAAGAATATTACATATTCTTAATTATTTGAGACTGTTTCCCAGTTTTTGTGTTCACATTAGTAGTGTTGGTTAAAAGTCTGCACAGCCAATTTTTACAAACTAACTGTGTATTCTTGCATTCTTCTAGCGACTTAAGTCTTGTATGCAAAAATGTTCAGATAGTCCAGAATAACTACATAATGATATTATTGGCCTTCAAATCCAGGCAAAACATTCATAACCAAACAAAACATTCTGCAGAGGAACATGTATGATCACTGCATTAAAGTTACACAAAGTCTTATGTGGATTGTGTTTTTACAACTATGTCTTAGAGGATTTTTTTATAGTCGAATAAAAAATATGAAAAAAGAGCCTGGAATTTGCCACATAAAAGCTTGCTTTTCTTCTCTTATTCATAAATGTTTAATACTAATTTCAGACCGAACCAGAGGTAATATTCTTTGAGATATATTTTAGCTTAATGACTGCTGAAAGTTTCATTTTAAAATGAAGCAAGATTTGTGGGAAAGATAAAATTTTATAGGCTAACTAACAAGCAAACAAGCCATTTTCAAGTCTTTAAGCTAAGTATATGTGGGAGACAATTACTAAAAATTTAATTTCATTATGTTAGTCTGATAAATGAAGGAAATTTTGGTATATTATTTTAACGATGCCTCTGCTATTATTACTTTTTTATTATCCACATCCTTACAGAGAGTTTTCAAGGTTTGTTGACAGGAGCAACATCAATTATGTTCTTCCAATATACATAACGAACCATGAACCATGTATATTACTAATGTGTAAGAAGTAGCTAACGAACCTTTCAGTTGCCTCCCTGTTATTCCCAGGATTTATTTCATGGACACTCTTAATTTATATTAACATTAGAACTGAACAATAACTAAAATAAACAAAAGTTCAAGAAATTACTATATTTTTCCTATGAATTTGTCAAAACAGCATATTCACTCTTTTTTTTCATGCTGTCCCTCCCTCTTTATTTAAAAGGATAATTCATGACTTTCTCTCCAATCTCTTTTTTAACAATTAATTTATAATATTGCCTAAAAAGTCTTGATAATAGTTAAATTATGAAGTATTTTATGGTTTAGTACCTATTCAGTATTCCTCTTGTCATGTGGGCCTTCTCACATAGGAGGCTCTTTCTGATGCACACTATTGTATTGATTTCAACTCCCAAGAGTTTCCTAAGAGCTCCGTACTGAGATCCTACATAATAACCTTTTGTTTTCATTTTACACTTCCAGAGTCAATTTCTACCAATTTACACATGGTCTTTCTTTCTTTCTTTTTTTCTTTTTAAACTTTCGACAGGTAACAGACAAAGCATTAGGCTTTGCATCTACTATACACACTACATAACAACAGACTTCTATGAAGTCTACTGGAGAATCTACATACAATAAAAGAACAGAGATTACCCAGGGGAAATCAGAATATGAAAATCTAATCCTCTGTTGTTTGGAGAGTGCCTCACTGAAATAACATGAAAGCAGTTTTCATGTAAACACCAAAACTTACAATTAAATACATATATATGTTATATTTATATACATAAGTCACTCTGAAAGCAATGTTTCCTGCTTATTTCCATAGAAACTACAATTGATACAAAGAGCACAATAACATTATTTGATAGAGCAAATTCTCACCTACAAAACATTATTTTTTAACCCAGTCACCACATTTAGCTGTGCATTTTTGCAATGAACAAGAGCCTGCATGCCATGCTTCTAAAAATCTGCACCAGCGTAGGTGACCCATTGTTGCTGTCACTACTGCTGAAACACACCACCCACTGCCTCACTGTGCTCACATCCACTGTTTGGTCTCCATAAATGTTTAGCAAGCATCAATGAATATCAGTGGATGCCATTTTTTCTGCATGGAGGAATTCAGTTCTGCACCATTGCTTCCTACACACTTCCATGTCAGATGCCATTCTGTCAGACTTCCCCTCTGCTGCCATCTGTCACACGACAACAAAATGTAATGGAATATTTCAGGGATGATTCAGCCTCTATGGTCATACCACCAACATCTGCCTCTGACACTGTGCACCAACATAATGAAACAGGAGGCATTTCTTTCAGAGCAGCCCTCGTATATAGCTACTCCATTAAAAAGAAGTTTTTCTCTGGACCATTTTAGACTCATTTTCTATGATCTTGTGTGATTATCAGTAGGAATGCATGATTGGTAATTTAGAGCAACACAAAAAGAGGTGTCATGAAGAAAGTTAATATGAATTCAAATCTAAGGAGATGACCCTCAGTAACTGCTTTTGTGGAATTTAACAAGAGAAGTTCCCAGAAGTTTTATCAAAGAGATTAAAAAAGAAAAAAAAAAGTAAGGAAAGAACATTCTATGGCACATTAAACCACAATGCACATCCTTTCTTTTTCATAGATGACAAATCTGCCTCCAACTCAGGTACCTGTGTAATCAAGACACTGTTAAATTTCTTTGGACTCCTCTAATTTGAGTTTCATGCAGCACATTTGTTTAAAATGTTTAATAACTTTTGCACTAATTACTTGTTTAAACTCATTCTGGCTGCCAAGCATTCTTTTATAACTGATAAAATATAGATCATTCTGAATATTTATGTGTGATTTGTGTGCAAGTGACATTTATGATCAACACAAACTTAATTTGGTAGCAGAATCAAATAAGAAGTGTCTCTGTGTATTCTACTGGAATGATTAGCAGAGGTCATTAATCAAGAAGTCTCTTTTGTTCTAAATTTTATGCCACATGAATGAGTAGAGATGCAGAAGAACAGAGTATATCATCAAGCACTGGCTTTCTTTATGTGAGATATTCAATTTTCTCCACATCCTTTATGTTTTTAATCACTCTTCTTTTGTGTGTGGTCCCCTTTGTTACTGATGCCTGCATAGCATTCAGGGAAAAAAAAAAAAAAAAAGGCCCACCAAAACCAACCAACCAAAAAAAGAACCAACACTTCTAAAATACAAAGTCAAGAATTTGATTCTGCATCTGAATGCTGGTAACTGTCCAAGTCACTGGCCCAGATCATAAGGATTTCAGTGGACTCAGTCTCAAATATTTGTAGGGTTTTTTTCAGCAAATGTTACAACTGAACTGAAGAAATAATTTGATTTTATTTTTCCCTTCATTTTTTGAGTAACTTAGTCTATAATTGGTGTCAAAACTTTCATATACAGCAGCTAGGGATAATCCAACAACACACAGCTTGAGGAGTAAGGCCTACTTTTTATTTCAATTGAAAGAGCATATGGTAATACTGTAAAATAACCTCATAAAAATAACAAGCAATACTTTCAGAAATAAGAGAAATAAATCTAACTTCTTAAAATGTATTAAAAATGTGTAATATCTGAGATGAAGAAATAAGATTAAAAAAGGCTTACAGCTGAGGTCACTGTTGCTAACAAGACAAAGACATATGATGAATGAAATTTGCTATGATTTTGCTGCTGCTTTCTGTTTACTGTGAGATTAACATACGCTGGTAATAATAATTATGCTTCAGTGTACATCCATGTAGCAAATGCACCACCATGACGGAAGGGTGTATACCGGGTTTAAATATCCCCAACAGAGGATTAGAGAAAAGAAGTACTCTTTCCCAGATGTATAGCAGCTACTCCACAAATTTTTATTTTGTCTTAAATAAGTCTCATAATGGCATATCAAATGAACAGGAATATTGGCCCAGCCTTCAAAGAGTTCTGGGTCAGTAACTCAAATTCTTCACCAGATGGGTCATTTTAGACATTCATAGACAGTAATAAAATAAATAAAACTGAGCAATGCTACTGATGAGGAAGTATCTACAAGCCCCATCCTCAGTTTCTACCCTCCTAGGCAATTTTGTTTGTTAGCAACTGATTTAATGCAGGTTTCACTCAGAGTAGAAATCTCAAAAGAAAATGGTTTAGAATTATTTAAGCTGTTACAAGCTGAACTGTAGGGCTAAAAATCAGTGTATTTACTAACTTAAAAATAAACAGTTGTCTAAAACTGAGTGGGTTTTATGTTTGCAAATTTATACAGTCACAAGAACAAAATAACAAAACATGTGCAGTTGTCAGAAAGAGCATATACAAGGCAAACAAACTAATGAGCCGCATCATTCACATTTGAAGAGTACATTGCAAGTATTTATAGATAAATAAATATACAGCTGCATCTAATTATTATTGCTAAAATGTTAGAACAGTATATGCTAGTTAAGACTGCATTTATTTTTTTAATATTTCCCTGAGAGTGAGATGTTCCTTCCTCTACAAACTATAAAGCAACCTGCTGAACCTTACACAGAAATCGGTTATAAATTTTCATCTACTACATATATTGTTTGACTGAAGACACACGATGTAGTCAAGTGCAGTAAACAAAATACTATAAAGCTCTCTGTAGACTATTTTACACAACCAAGAGTTTAACTGAGGCATAGATAAACCAGATAGCTTGAGTAACTCACTCTTATACTGCAGTATTCAGTGCCAGCACAGCAGAGATATTCCTTACTATACATTGTTTCTCTTTTGCTATATGTAAACTACACCAATTCTCTTTCAGTTTAAAACTGTCACCCTCATTGCACCCCCTCATAAAAAGTCCCTCCACATCTTTCCTGTAGGCCCTCTTCAAGTATTGAAAGGCTAAAATGATGTTTCCTCAGTGCCTTTTCCTCTCTGGACTAAATAATCCCAACTTCTAAGTCTATTTTCACTGGAGAGGTGCTCCAGTCTCTATCATCTTTATGGCCCTCCTCTGGAGCCACTCTAAGAGGTTATGCTGTGAGCCTGAGAGACAAATGAGAGTCTCACAAGAATGGAGTAGAAATAGACAATCTCCTCCTTCAACCTGCTAGCTACATTTCTTTTGATTCAGACTGGGAAATGATTGGCTTTCTGGGCTGCAAGTGTACAATGCCAGCTCATACTAACCTTTTCATTCACTAGTACCACCAAATCCTTCTCCACAGGGCTGCTCTCTACCTATGTGTTACTCAGCCTATATTCATGCTTGGGATTGCCATGACCCAAGTGCAGGATCTTGCATTTGGCTTTGTTGATCTGCATGTTTTTCTCACAGGTCCACTTCTCAAGCTGGCCCAGGTCTCTCTGTGTGGTATCCCTTCCCTCCAGTGTGTTGGCCATACCACACAGCTTGGTGTCATTCATAAACTTGCTGAGAGTGCACTCAATCCCACTCTCCATGTCACCAGCAAAGATGCTAAATAGTACTGGTCACAATACAGACCACTGAGGAGCACCACTTGACACTGATCTCCACCTGGACATTGAGCTGTTGACTGCAACACTTAAGGAATCCATCCAATTCTTAATTTACTGAACGGTCCACCTGTCAAATACATGTATCTCCAATTTCAAGACATACTGGTCTTCTGTGATGGAGTGACAGCATTAGATCAGTGGACAAAGGAAGGACAACTGCTACCTGGACCTATATAAGGCCTTTCACATAGTCCCACACCAGATCCTTACCTCTAAATTGGAGAAATACAGCTTTGAAGGGTGGACTATTCAGTGGATAAATAATTGATTAGAAGGTCACAGCCAGCGGGTTGTGGTCAACAGATTTATGTCCAGGTAGAGGCCAGTGATGAGTGGTGATCCCCAGGGGTCCATCTTGGGACCAGTGCTCTTTAACATCTTTATCAGTAACATAGGCAGTGGGATTGTGTATACTCTCAGCAATCTGAGTGGTGTCGTTGACATAATAGAAGGAAGAGATGCCATCCAGAGAGACATGGACAAGCTTGAAAAGTGTGCCTGTGTGAACCTAATGAGGTTCAATAAGGCCAAGTGCAAGATGTTGCTCTTCGGTTGGCACAATCTCAGACATATGTACAGACTGGGAGAGCAGCCCTGCTGAGAAGGGCTTGGGAGTTCTGATGGATTAGAAGCTGGGCATGAGCCAGCAGTGTGCTTTTGCAGCTTGGAAAGCCAACTGAGTCCTGGGCTGCATCAAAAGAGGGGGAGCCAGCAGGGAGAGGGAGGTGATTGTTTTTCTCTACTCTGCCCTTGTGAGGCCCCCCTCTGTAGTACTGCATCCAGATCTGGGGCCCCCAGCACAAGAAAGATGTAGAGGTTTTGGAGCAGGTCCAGAGGAGGGCTACAAGGACAGTCAGAGGGCTAGAGCACCTCTGCTATGACAAAAGACTGAAGGAGTTGGGCTTGTTCAGCCTGGAGAAGACAGGGCTCTGGGGAGACATCATTGTGGCCTTCCAGTACTTTGGGGGATTTTGTAAGAGGGAGATGGAATTCATAAAGAAAGAAGAAAGAATCCTAAAGAAACCAGTGAAAGCTCAATTGCAGATTCTGTTCCTTAGAAAAAGAAAATAAAGAAAAGGACTAATACTTGCTAATGAGTTCATTTTTTAACAGGTGTATCTGTTACAGTTTATAGCACCAATCTTTTAAAAGGTCTTTTTACTTTATTATTATTATTATTATTATTATTTAAGTCTGTCTGCTTACCACTCTAGCATTGTTTTGAGGTATTAATAGAAAACTTGATTGTTAACTGTTGTGTTTCACATCTCCACTTAAGTAACAAAGGCTTGCAATAAAATTTTACCACTCTTGCTAAGACTGATGCCCATTATTTGTGAAAAGCTTCATCTCTCTAGTAGCCTTGAGAAAGAAAAAAGGACTCACAAAACATATTTTCTTCACAGCAGTATTGTCTGATTTTCAGTTGTGGCTCCTCTGCTTGTTTCCCAAGGCAATGGGCACCCAAAGTATTTTCCAGTAAAAGAAGTGTACTGCCCATTACTTAAATCACAGTGCTTTTATCCAGTTTGAACATGAGACCCTTGTCCTAGACATCCTGTGGAGAAAAACAAGGTTTTGGAACTAATGTCAATTCTTCTCTAAATTCACAGTTTTAACCACACAAAAAGCAAATGTCAAATGACTAAAATAAGTAAATTGCAGAGATTGTTAACCAAAGTCATTTTCTTAGTGGGTGCAAAATGGTAAGCCACTTTGAAAACGAATGTATTGAGTATAAGAACTGAATAAACTCAGCTTTCAGGAGCTCTTCTAAGTTTGGAGTTCACCTTGAAAGTCATTTCTATCAAACTAGCTTCTTCTCCTGATGTCCGCTAATTTCAGAAAATAAATAAATAAATAAGATAACTGAGATTCTTCTAAGAACAAAGGTAAATAGCCAGGACTGAATTAAAATGGATCAATACAAATATTTGTCAGTTCTTCCTGAAAAATTCACTGAATGTTTATGGTCAACGCTTTATAATATTTTCTTCAGGTGAATTTACACTAGATAAAAGTCATTTAGCATGAAACATCTTTTTGTAGATTTTGAAGTAGTTTTCAGCATACAGGTGCTAATAACTTACAGCTGTAGGACAGACTGGTAGAGACCCATCAGGTTCTCTGCAGGAGAAATGCAGATGAGCTGAGGAATGAAAGTATGTCCTGAAAGCTGGGAGCAAGCTGCAAGCATATTCAAACTAAGAGCTTCTTTCTGTTAACTGTATGGGGCCTCATTTCTAGAATTCTCATTGTGATAGTCCTTATAGGAAAAGAGTGGAGATTTTTATTTTTTCTGGTTCTCCTCAGCAATCTCACTACAGAGCAGTTACTCTGATCTGTAATACTGATACTCACCACAGTTTTACAATAAGGGAACTTTGATGGTTCACTTTGACAGAGTAAATATAAAGCAACTCCAAGTGAGTAAAATAGCTTATAGTACTTTCTGGATAGCAGTTGCTTACTAGCAGATGATTACTTGGCCACTTGCACTGTTGCAGCACTTTTCACTTGATTCAGATCATCAAGGTAATTTTAACTAGAGAGCTTATGTGTTCTTTGCCTACAGTCTCAAGCCTGATCAAACCTCTTACCATGATGAATGGAGTCTGATAATGCTGGGAAGAGGAAAGGGACAAAACGGAAATGGAAAGGCACAAGAGGGAAAGGGAAGGGAAGTTAGGGCAGAGGAGAAGTTATTTCAAAACTAAGAAAGGCTTTTAACAGTAAAAATCACTCATAAGGTGATAACATGTGAATGAACTCCAGAATGCATATGTAGTTACATTTCTTCTTTAGCACGTACTAAACTGTTCTTGGTCTCCTGTATATAACATTACACATACAGCAATAGCTGAGGCCAAGACACAGTTCCTTTAAGAATTTTAAGCTAATGTTATAAAAGTCTATTTTCTCCCTTTTTTCTCCATTAGCATGAATACTTCCTTTGCTGATACTCTTATTTTGTAAGCATTTATTCTATCGAACATGCACAATAAGAATGCACAGATGGACTGCTTAAACTACAGAGGCTTGTTCATTTCAGTGAATTTCTGACATGCCATGCTACAGAATTTCTTAGCTGAATACTGACAAGCTTTCATAGATTCTCCTATAAATGGACCAAGGTAGTGCTCCAAGCTTCTTTTGCCTGATTTTCTGTCATTTTACTGCCTTTATTTTTTGTGCGTATAGCCATACAACATTAATATAAATTGGAGTAAAATTTGAGAAAATAATAGAATTAATATAGTTTTTATAGATATTGTATATCTATCTATACTTGTATATATATATATATTCAATGTGTTTCTGCATGTGTGTATATATATGTGATACATGGGCAAATATGTATGTGTGCTTTGTATAGATTACCAGTGGATCACATCCAAGGCTTCCAGGCACCTTTTTCATATTGGCAGACACTGCCTGATACAGGATGCTCTGAAGATTTTTCCCCCATGTTGGATTTTATAGCAGAAGGGATGAGGTGAAACCATTACTACAGAAGATTTCCATTCCCTAATTATTGTCAGGCCTCAGTGAGGACGGGCTACTCCCTAGGGGCTCTCCCTTGGATAGCTGAGGAAATATGAAAGATACAGGAAAACATAAAAGCATACGAACTTAAGAGGAAGTGAGAAAAGATGTAATACAGTCAAGGAAGCTTACTGTGTAACTTTAAAGATCTTGATAAGTTATCAAGAAAATAATTCTCATGAGCATTAAAAAAACCTGATATAATAAATACATACAATCAAACTAAGAACTAAATCCCCTCAGAACTATAAAAATAATAAAATAGTGAAAATGGTATTGTTATTTTGAAAGGCATATGTAGGAATGGCTGTGTCATGGTTTTGTGATTTTCGGTTATTGGTATTCCACATCATAACATCATGTAGTGGATATACCTGGTTCTCAGAAGAGAAGGACTACTACAGTCCCCAAAGTACTTTGCTCCTCTGTTACCATTTCCAGCCGGAGGGAAAAGATAAAAGCTCACTGTATAAAAACTAGCAGATCACGAGACCTCGCCCTTTTTTTCTGCCCGTCTCGTCTTGGCAGCACCTTGCTCTCCAGCCATCTTATCGTCGGTAGTAGAGTAAGGCCTACCTTGATTTTTGGGACATTCTCTCTCTCTGTATTGGATTTATCAGCTTAAATTGTAATTGTATTGTATTATAGTGTGTTGTTTGGAATTCCGATATTTTATTTAGTAAATTAGTTTGTTTCTCCTCAGATTGTTGCCGCTGTTCTTTGCTCTCAGGGCCATCTCCTTACCCTTTTACCCTTTTCTCTTTTCCTGGGGCGTGGACCCGTGGATCCCCCGTCCCCTTCGTCACGGAACCAGGCCAAATGCCTGTAAACCGTTGACAGGCTGAAAATACATTCAGTATTGTCTTGGGATAGAAAGTATATTAAGGTGGAAGTAATTTTGCACAGAAGCTTTTTAGCCTTCGTAATATGTAAAATATTATTCTTATAGCATGAATGTTGGTAAGACAAATCACTTTTCTTTTTGCAGTAATTTTTCTTTTAACAGTACAAGTACTTGATTAACCATAAGGCATTATATTATTAATTTCATTTGCATGTAGTAATTAGTATAGATGGTTTCCAGAAAACTTTTATGACATCTTGAATATTCCAATGATTTCAAGTTGTATTTTGCAACTACAGTTCTTTTTACAGATGTACATAAAAATGAGCTAACAAAATAAAAAAAGTCTTAAAAAAGTAGTGTTTCAAAGGCATTAAACAAGACTGTAGTAATTTTTAAAGGTAGTTATTTACATTTTTCTGTAATATGGAACATGAAGCAGACACACTCTCAAAGACTGAGATACCCAGATATCCAGGTTTCTGTATAATCTGAACATCATCATGGTGGGTCTAATACTTCTCTCTTTCTAGGCCAGGAAATCTAGACACAGGAAACCTTGGTTCACACTGATTCCTACTCCAGCTGATAGCATGGATGGAGTCAGATGGAGTCAGATGGAAACAGTCAGTCTTTGAACTTAAACCTGATCCTGAGAATCATTTTCAGACTATAACTTTTTGCCCACTTTGCCATAGTGAGACTTAGAGCAATTCATGCAAGTACCATGTATATATAGTGTTGTCCTCTGTATGTATATCACAGATTTATCAAAGTTTCCTCTTCCTCTCTTCGAATAATGAATTGCATTGATTAAATAGCTATTATTCATGCACTGGGGCATCTTCACATTTAATGACATCTTCTTTTGACCCAAATTATATACAAAAGAAAAAAATGCACAGAATCAGAATGGATAATGTGATTATAAAAATGCAAATATTGTATTTCAAATCCTGCATATTTGCCACCATTTGGTTTCTTTCCAGCAGAATATTTTTCTGATTAGTCCCAGAGTATGAAATTGGAAACATCCATTAAAAAAATGGTCCGAATGGCATACTAGTACCTTTGTATTTTTACTCTGTTCATTTGCACAGCTATAATTACAGATTCTTTGTGAAATGTTCATGTCAATCCTTATTAATCTCTAATTTCTAATCACATGCATAAGTAGGTTTAAATTTCATTGGAAACCGTTGGAGACATCTGTGGGCTTTGAGGGAGAAATGACATGTTGCTCATCTTCATAATGTTTTCTGGAGAATCTTGACAGTAATGTTTTCCAAAGGGAGAAAAGTTAGTGGAAAGAGGAGGAGGAAAGAGTGAAGAAAGTAAAGGAAAAGACCAGGACTATTTCTAAATGAGCAGTTGTGTTCCAGGTTTTTTTCCGACATAATTATGGCTAGATTTATTGGTGGGTGTGACAGTTTCTGGTTGCACTGCTCCAGTGAGAAGGAAGATAAATGAGGCTACAGGACCTGAGAGACATGTAGGCAAGATTATCTGAGAATTAAGAAACTCTTCTGAGACTCAGAAAACTACAGAAAGATCTGACAGAGCTTCAGTGTAGAAGCTGGAGCATTAGAGAACAAATTCTTTGGAAAGAAAATGGAAGAATAGTATTTTTATGTTGTTGTTTAATTTGAAAAGAATCAGTGTCAGTGAAGCTAAAGTAAAGACGCCAATCAGAGTTTAACCTTAAAAAATAAGTGTCAGTCATATATTTCTTAATACAGCAACTTCTTCAGCACTGGGTTACAGACAATTCTTGCAGTAGTTCAGTATGTAGTCCTTGAGTATTTAAAAATATACTGCAACCTTAGCTTAAGTTTGCCACTATTGTGATTTTTTATCCATCACTTTTTGTGTAATGCTATCACTAAGGCAGTTGCAGCCTTAGTGAATCTACCAGCATGTAGATACTGATTCCCACAACGGCAAAAAGAGTTGAGTCAGCATCTCAACTTCACAAAGTGTGGTCATTATTTAGTATTTGACTTTTATATTAGAAAATAAAGGTCTGGCTTAATCATTTACAGTTCCAGTGATTACAGTAGATTTTATTGGGTCAGATAATAACAGATTTCACAGATGGCTTTTAAAACAAAATCAAAGAGCACAAAATAATATTAACCAGAGAGACAGATTTGAAAATGTGTCTGGGTCTAAAATGAGACAGATTCTCTTGCAGCCTGGAAGGCCAATGGTATCCCGAGTTCCATCAGAAGAGGGGTGGCAAGCAGGGCTAGGGAAGTGATTTTCCCCCTCTATTCCACCCTCATGAGGCCCCAGCTGGAGTACTGTGTCAAAGTCTGGGGCCCCCAACACCAGAAAAATGTGGAGCGTTTGGAGAAGGTCCAGTGGAGAGCCACAAGGATGATCCAAGGGATGGAGCACCTCTCTTGTGAAGACAGAATGAAGTAACTGGGACTGTTCAGCCTGGAAAAGAGAAGGCTGTGAGGAGACTTCATTGCAGTCTTCCAATGTTTAAAAGGAGTTTATAAACAGGAGGGAAGTCAACTTTTTATGTAGGTAGATAGTGATAAGACAAGAGGGAATGGTTTTAAATTAAAGGCAGGCCTTCCTGTGACAGGGGAGTTGAAACGTGATGATCCCTGAAGTCCCTTCCAACCCAAGCCATTCTATGATTATATGATTCCACGATTCTCTGGAAAAACTGGGTAATCTTTCTTACATCACTGAAGGACACTTTGTGGCTTGCTGCTGCATTTCTATATGTATTAAATTTATATAATTTTAAAAGCTTATTTTGTTGATTTCTTTGACCTCTGAATGAATTTTTTGTATAAGTCATTAAAATTTTTCAGTACGAAAAATCATAATTTTTTTCAAAATACTTACATAGAAATACAGAATGATGTGGCAAATGGTGGAAGCATAGTCACTCTATTTTTTAATATTTTATTACTTATTCTTTCAGATAGGACTAAGCAGAAATATTATAGCTTCTGCATTTTATTTCAATATTTCGTGTATGTTTCAGAGGCAGAAACTTAGCACAAAATGGGACTGACTTCGTATGAAAACTGGAAAATGAATGACAGACTTGATCTGTTTTGGTCTGTGGTTAAAGAGCACGCACACACTCAGAAGAAAAGAAAAAAAAGACAGCAGGAAAAAAGATGTGAAGAAAGTCATTAATTATCATGTTGTTGGCCTTTAGAAAACAGACTATATATTAAATACCTTATGGATGGGATTTCCACAGGTGTAGAGTATCTTCTGCTGTCCCTACAGACTGTGAATCTGTGGATGTATCTAACTTTGACTGAGAAAAATATCACAAAGGAAGCAAGAAATACTGGTGATTTGTCTCTCTCAGTCAAAGATTGAGATTGGCTTTGAAGACTGAGATGTTTATGAATTGTTCATAAAGAAACAGATATATATGTATATATATTATATATATGTATCCCGTCTGATTTTGTATATAAACTCAGCAGTTTAAGGTAACTGTTATATGATGACTTTCATTTTGCTCTGAGCTTTCTGTGATGCCACAGAAGCTTTACTGTCTTTCAGCCTTTCCTAAAAGGATCTTTAAATTCATGTTTTCTATTGGTCTAGATATATTTAATGGCTTCTACTTTACATCTTGATTCAAGAACTCTGCACAGGTAATAAAAGTTCTGTCTCTCCCTTCCTTTCAATTGGCTTTTCAATCACTTCAAATATTAGCAGAAGCTTTAGCTTCCTAAAACTTCTACTGGGAAGAATATTAGGCAATAAAATTGCACATAAAATCAATGTAAGTTTGTTCAAAACATTGTGCATGGAAAAAGAACAATTTCCTCCTACAGAGTGCAGCGTTCCTAGTTACTGATTGACACACCATAAAGATATCTTGTATGCATTCAAACTGATTTCATTAACACTTCACCTCAGTACTCATCAGTAATTAAAAAAATAAGAATGCTGTAGAGATTAACAGGAAAACTTTAGAGAGAAAAACTGAAAGTATAACTATAGCATAAGGAGTTCAAACATCTACACAGTGGAAAAGTTCAAAAAGGGAGTAGAACTAGAAAAGGTGAAAGGAAAGACAACAAAGATAATGAAGTGTTGGGATTGATTATGGGATTGATTTAATCTCTACCAGAGGAGAGGTTAAATTGACCTATCATCTTCAGTTTGAACAACAGACAGCTGAGGAGAATAAGAAACAGTTTTTAATATAGTGAGTAGCATGGAGAAGATGAACAGGGGGAAAAAATCAAGAAATAAAAGATGAACCTGTTTGAAGTAAGGTTTAAAGTAAAAAAAGACTAGATAGTTAAACTAGAGAACTCACTGATATGGAAAAAAAAACATTTCTAAATTAAAAAAAAAAAAAAGAAATCTAAATGAAAAAAATACATCTAGATCTAGAAAAAATGTACTAGCCAATATTTTCCTACAAAAATGCAATCAGACTGTCCCAAAAGTTTTGGAAACCAGCCACCTAAGAAGAAAGCAGAAGGCAAGAAAATCAGAAGAACAATCATGGCTGACTATAAAGAGCACCAAGCAAATCTGTGGGGCTTGCACAAACACCTAACAATTCCTAACTTGACTAACAATGAGATGGAATAGGCAGAAGTTTCACAGATTTTGCCCTTCAATTCCAATTAAGCTACAACATCACCTCATAGCCGATGCATTTGTTTAATACCCTAAAAGAAACACAGTTTAGGATGTTTTGGGATGCTTTAGTGCAAAGAAGAATGAACAATAGTACAATCTTTTATTGAGAAGGAAACTTGCAAAATAATGTTATGATATGTTGTAACTCAAACTGTTTTAGCATCAAATGATAACAATTTCTACAATTCAGTGGGAGGTAGCCCAAAACTATGACTGAATACAAAGGTAACTTTAAGCTATCTTATGTCTTCTTGTCATAGGAAGATAGCCATGTAGGCCATTTTGGTGAAAGTTATAAAAGATCTTCAGGTAAATTACTCCTGATTATTTAGGAAGATCCACATCCTGACTAGATTAGGTTGAAACAAGGCGCAGTTTCCCTCTCACAGTTCCAAATTGCTTTTCACTTCGCACTTGGCCTGAATGTTCATTTTATGTCAGATTTAGGGTGAAATAATCAATACTCTTCTGCCTGTTCTTATCTTTTAGATTGTATTTTCCTTCTTTCTTGAGGTTCCATTAAGTATACAGAGTTGCACAATGCAAACTATTTAAGTTCCAGAGCTTGCTTTTGTTAGAACAGTTTGTATTGAATTTCACTCTGCTAATTTCACTTCTGATCAAATTTTTCCCAAGCACTCATTTTTTATTACTGCGTTATTTTATCAACTGTCTTGTTATATACAGGACTTCCACAGTAGTACAGTTTGCCAGAGCTACTTCTGATTATTCTCCTTTCTCTAGCTCTGCTCACTGATCAATCCCTGCCTCAGAGCAGGGATTCTGAGAGCCAGATCAGTTTGGGACTAGTTAATACATAGATATATGTTTCCCAGATTTTTTCCGTGGATGAATGCTAGCAGAAAATGCATGAGCTAACCTTTCTAGCACTTCTTCCTTCTACCTATTGCACAATATAAAATTGGTATACTCTTGACTGATACAATTGGAAAAAAGTTGTGAATTGCTGGTTTGGAACATGTCTACACTTACTAATCTGCTACTTGTAGGAGCAACAAAATGCATCAAGTGTTATTTTTTTTGAGAACTGAGTTCAACTTAGAAAATTGCCACTGGATAAATGCCATGTAAAATAAAGCAAAATCTCTGATGTTAATCCAGAAGTTGACGATTCATTCCAGAAAAACCGCACATGCAAATAAATAAATAAATCATAGAATCATAGAATTAGCTAGGTTGGAAAAGACCTACAAGATCATCCAGTCCAACCATCCACCTACCACCAATAACCCCACTATAAACTATGACTCTCAACGCTATATCTAAATGTTTCTTGAACACCTCCAGGGACGGTGACTCAACCACCTCCCTGGGCAGCCCATTCCAGCGCCTGACCACTCTTTCAGAAAAGTAGTGTTTCCTAATGTCCAGCCTAAATCTCCCGTGGTGCAACTTGAGGCCATTCCCTCTCATCCTGTCACTAGTTACAAGAGAGAAGAGGCGGACCCCCAGCTCACTACAACCTGCCTTCAGGTAGTTATAGAGAGCGATAAGGTCTCCCCTGAGCCTTCTCTTCTCCAGACTGAACAATCCCAGCTCCCTCAGCTGCTCCTCATAAGGCCTGTGCTCCAGACTCCTCACCGCCTTCATCGCCCTCCTCTGAACATGCTCCAGGGCCTCAGTGTCTTTCTTGCAGTGAGGAGCCCAAAACTGGACAGAGTACTTGAGGTGGGGCCTCACCAGTGCTGAGTACAGAGGGACAGTGACTTCCCTACTCCTGCTGGCAACGCTATTTCTGATACAAGCCAGGATGCCATTGGCCTTCTTGGCCACCTGGGCACACTGCTGGCTCATGCTCCGCCAAGCGTCGACCAACACCCCCAAGTCTGTTTCCTCCACACAACCTTCCAGCCACTCTGCCCCAAGCCTGTAGCATTGCATGGTGTTGTAGCAGCCAATGTGCAGGACTCGGCACTTGGTCTTGTTGGACCTCATCCCGTTGGCTTCAGCCCAGAGATCCAGCCTGTCCAAATCTCTCTGTAGGGCCTTGCTACCCCCAGGCAAATCAACATTTCCTGCCAGCTTGGTGTCATCTGCAAACTTACTGAGGGTGTACTCAATGCCCTCATCCAGGTCATCAATAAAGATATTGAAGAGGACAGGTCCCAGCACCGACCCCTGGGGAACACCAGTCATGACCAGTTGCCAGCTGGATTTAACTCCATTCACCACCACTCTCTGAGCCCGGCCCTCCAGCCAGCTCATTACCCAGCAAAGAGTGCACCTGTCCAAGCCACGGTCTGTCAGTTTCTCCAGGAGAATACTGTGGGAGACAGTGTCAAAGGCTTTGCTGAAGTCAAGGTGGACCACATCAACAGCCTTTCACCAGTTCACAAAATCACCAGCTCATAAATGTTTCTAGAAGAACCAATTGAAATTTTAATAATTAATTTATGACCTGATAAGCATAATTATATGAAGAAAATTAAAAAATAGGTATGAGTGTTTATGTAATTGATTATTATTTTTATCTTTCTTAATTATCTACATGCAGTGAGAAAAGACTTATGTTTTCATGAATGTCCATAGCCTATGTCACAAGAGAGCTTTTATCCTAATCCCATCCACTGATCACAAAGTTAATATTAAGATATGAAGACTGCTCCAGAAGCAATGTTACCTATCTTATTATGTTAGCCCAGGATATTAGAGGTGGATGTTGGTGGTATGACTGTAGAGGCTGAACCTTCCCACCAATAGTCCATTACATTTTGTTGCCATGTAACCGATGGCAGCAGAGGGTCAGTCTGACAAAATAGCATCTGAGATGGAAGTGTGTTTGAAGCAAAGGTGTAGAACTGAATTCCTCCATGCAGAAAAAATGGCACACACTGACATTCAATGATGCTTACTGAACATTTATGGAGACTGAACAGTGGATATGAGCACAGTGAGGCAATGGGTGGTTCATTTCAGCAGTAACAACAGTGGCATGAAAAACAAGCCACATTCTGGATGGCCAGGCAGATTTTTACAAGTGCGGCATGAAGACTCTTGTTCATTGCTGAAAAAATGCACAGCTAATGGTGGCAACTATGTTGAAAAATAGTATTTTGTAGCTGAGAATGTGTTCTATGAAATGGTGCTATTGTGCTCTTTGTATCTGTTGTAGTTTCTATGGAAATAAATAGGAGGCGTTACTTTTGGAGTGACCTATGTACTAATCAATAAAGTAGTCTATAGAAATCTATAGGAAGAATGTGTGCAGTACAGCAAAAGAAAAAAACAGCAAAACCAGTAACTATAATAATCTTCTTTAGATACTATTACTATATTAATCTAAATGTTGCAATAAGAAAGTTGAGCTTTAATTAGGCCATTAATTAGATACATTTATCATTAAGTAGAACTCCATTCATAAATCTTGGAATATTAATAAGTAAAAAATGGTCTTTTCCTAGCTGCTAGAGATAGGATATTCAGTTGATTTTACATCCGTTGTCAGTGATCAGATTTAGTACCAGACAGAAGCCTTGATCCTGTTCAAAAGACACATGCTAAAGTGTAAACTCATTCCAAACCAACCATAAGAGAGTTTTGCTGATATTGTCTTCACAGGAAGTCGCTCTTCACTCTCTGTGTATCTTACATAGATCATTTTACTCCATGTCTTTGTTTTTCATACAAGGTTCAGATATTTCCATTCACTCTAGTGAGGAAGATAAAAAGGCTGAAATACAGTAGTGATTTGTAAACTACTTTCAAAAGTACTGTCAAAACTTGACATACAGGGCTTTTAAACTGAAAACAGCAAGCAAATGAGTTACTAATCTCAAATGTCTTTGTGTGTAAGCTGACAGCTTCTGTCTGCCCCTTGCCTTTGCTTCCAAAACATTTGCTTGATGTAGATGGCAGCAACCTCTCCAATCATGCTCTTTGGCTGTTCCTTCTAAAACTGTCAGGCCCATCGCTTTTCAGTGTCTCTCCTCTGTTTTCCATATACTGTACAAGTGTCAGCTTGCTATGAGGAATCAGAGTAGAGGCATCTGTGCAGCACAATGTGCCAGCTACATCAAAAATAAGAGAGAGAAGTGACATAGAAGGTCAGCAAAGAAACTCTGGAGGATCTTTCAGTGCTGATTACATCTTAGGGCTTGAGGGAGCAGACTGAGTACTGTGAAGCCCAGCCAAGAGACACCCAGCTGGCTACATGTTGGCTCTGAGAATGTCCTTTTGAGCTAGGTTCAATTTTTTGTGGCCAGAACTTAAATGTTTTCTTCCCTTCAAAAAACTTTATTATGGAAAAGTATCCAAATCTGAAGTGCCTCACATCTTCTGTGGCACACAAAACTAAAGGCTACATGAATTTTACAGGGGGAAAACATGAAAAATTAACTCTACTGGGATTCTTAGTCTTGCTGTTTTGAAGACCATAGCTTCTTTAGCTATATGCTTCTATCATGAGACAAGAATTTTAGTTTAAAAATATCCTTCCAACAACTACTGCTTCAAAGGGTTCTACAGTGAACAAAATTCCTTTAAAAAATAATCCTACTAATATGTAATTTATTAAAACAAAATTGTTAGCATCCATACAGCTACAGAGCTGCATCCTCTAGGGAGATGCTTGTCCAGTGGGGACAAGTGAAGAAAAACATGCTTTGTGAGATACATTAGAATTCTAAATCCCTGCAGATGGAGTTGAAAAATCACCTTTTGAAGCATTACTGCTATGAAAGCTGTAACGTATATTCTGCAAATTTGATATTGTTTCATTGAGTGCTATGCAAATGTAAATACAGGATTTTTTTTGTTCTTAAGAATTAGGTAACTGACCTCTACAACAAATCAAAATTGGTTTTCTTAGCTCTTGCTGTAATTAACACAGACAAACAAACAAAAAAAGTCAGTCCAGAGGAGTTCATGAATAGCAGTTAGGTATTTCTCACATTGAATACCTAACACCTTTGTTGTAATTAACTTCACTTATTATTATACATTTTGCTATCTGCTATCATTTCATATTTTAGGAAGCCTACATTTTCAACACTGGAAACTTCTGCAGATTTGTTTCATATATATGTGAAATAACATTTTCTCTTTTGTCTTCTTGTTGTGCAGTTAGCTTTAAATGGCAGTAACATTTACATATAAAGTATTCTACAATTATTCAATCCAACATTCACATACATTTGTTGTGCATTTCAGTACTTTGTAGGAAGACTGTTCTTATGTATGCAAATCCATTACATATATTAAATACTCAATTTCTGCGGATTTCCTTAAATGATCCACAGGATGAGGTTTATAATAAATGTCTT
Organism: Numida meleagris; assembly: GCF_002078875.1. Lineage (NCBI taxonomy): Eukaryota > Metazoa > Chordata > Aves > Galliformes > Numididae > Numida > Numida meleagris. The sequence goes on along the minus strand of NC_034410.1, from coordinate 25,414,931 downwards.
GGAAATGCAGCAGAGATGTAAAGGCACATAGTGACGTGAATAATTCAGAAAATGAATTCTTGCTTAAATTGGCATTTTGAATGTCATTTCAGTCATCTTATATGTAATTTTAAAAGCCTCCTCTTTCCTGAATCCTCTATTTACAAGGGCCCTGTCAATCATGACTTGTACTGCAGGATGAGAGACTGCACCCATGTCAGATTGTTCTAATTTCCTCTAAGCCAAGTTCTACATCCCACAGAGGGCTCAAGTTTTTGTAAATGCCAATGTACATACGTATTCACTACTGCAAGGACATTGCTCCCATTGATTTCCTTCTATGTCTGATCGTGAGTGAGAGACACAGGGGTGGTGGGGTAATTTTTCAGCTCTTCATATGCTACCTAAGATTCCCAGTTCCAGAATTAAATTACAGAGAGAGATCTATAATATATATTCAGTCACTACAATGACTCCGTTAGGGCTCCTGTTGCTAATGGCACAGACTAATTTATGGAGATTTTCATGCAGCTTTCTTGAAAGGATCTCAGCAATCCACCACTTTTAAACAAATTATGGGCCAACAATATTCTTGCCAAAGGACTTACTTGGCATGGAACAGGTTATTTAGCCATATTGGCTGGGACAGAATATATCGTGAGAAGAAAAAAGTAGAAAGAGGTGAAAGGCAGTGGTCTGTAAATAATGGGGGAAAAAGTAAGCGATAATACAAATGAGTTACTTTCACCTTTTAACTACAATAATGAAGCCTTAGCAATTAACAGAAGGCTTTCTTCTGGAACAAACCCAGTCATGTTAGTAGATGTTGCTTTAAAATACTTCAGAAGGAAATAGGATTGTAAAATATTATTTCATTTGTATCAAGAAGGAAGATTATCTTTGGTCAAGCTCTTTATCTTGTCCATTTGGTTTGTGAATTGTAAATGGTGATGTGTTCCTCTGTTGAACAACTGATGAGATGACAGAGAACATAATGGTAGTTCAAGTTTGATTCAGTAAAATTCCTGCAGTATGTTGAATCACAAAAGCAGAGTATACGTTCCAGCATCTTAGCAACTACCCTAATTCCACCTTCCTGGCAAGATTCATTCTCCTGTGGTCACTTCTTTATCTCAGGCTCAGTGAATAGGGCTTATCATGTCCCACCTCAGCGAGGGTCTAGTGACATCTTTTCTGCGTTGTGTAAGGAATATTTAGCATCCTACAGTTTACCTGTTGCATCTAAAGTTTAGAAATTGAAGCCATTTTCTTCTACCTGTCAGCTGCAGGCTATGGTAGAAAAGCTGTTAGTTCCTTCAAAAGCCATGATATAGAGGAAGGACAGAACCTGGTTTTGTTCATTGTTTCAAAAAGGTGCCAGCTGACAGAGAACCTTCATCTTAATTTTAAGACTCCTTTCTACCTCCTAAAAAAATTAGAGATACATTAGCTTATTAGATTTGAAAGTGGCTTTGTTTATTTATTTTTTTAATATATTAACAGACAGAAAGATTAAAAGCGTATTTATTCATCAAGTGAACAGCCATAGTCACTTAAAATCCGTTACTTGTCTTCTCACAATTTATCTACCAGGAACTCAGCAAGAGACAGGTGATCATTGTTTGGCAACAGTTAATTCCCACGTTGTTGGCATACCAGGATCTTAGTTCAGAGTTCATTTAAGTTTTTATAGATAGAAGACTGCTGTATTAGCATATGATGAATATACAGAGAGTGAGAAATCATGTAAGGGTTGAAATGTAGACTATAGGGACATGTTGAAACCAAGAAAACTGATAGACATGACCAGCATTTTATGCCTCTGTTATGTCCGGCTCCCATCAGAAGATTAAATGAGATTATCCTTTCCTATGGAATTGTCTTCCTATGGAATTGTCATAAACTCAAGAAAATATTAGTTTCTCAGTCTGAAGACCAAGTCTAGTGTCTTCAACAGCATTTCAGCTCCTGTGCCATTTTGGGGTGTGCATATTAAGTAGGTAATACTAGCTCAATGAGGTAGTCGAAAATGCAGGTAATAACTCCTTCTTTTACTCACGTGCAGAATTTTAACATGCTCAAATTCTTTTACTGGTACACTTAGATTTTAGACCTTGACCCAGTAAAGCACTCAAGCAAATGTTTAAATGGGAGGGCAGTCCCATTAAGATACAGGGTGTCTGCACAGATATTTGCCTACATAAAGCTGAACACAGAAAAAATGCAGGCAACCTCCGAAATCAAGCTCTTAATGTTAAAATACATTTTATTAAAGCAATTATCAGTGAAATCTGACTTGAAGAACTACTCAAGGGAGCTACTAAAAAATTGGCTGCTAACATATGTTCTCAGTTAATGAAGCTAGAGCAGTACCGTTTTCAGCATTTTGGTGATAGTTTTGGGCAGTTCATTAAAACAGTATGTTGCCTATTAAAGGTGAATTATTTTAAAACTGATTGGAACAGTTTAAACCAAATGATTTTCATGAAATCATAGAATGGTTTCAGTTGGAAGGGACCTTTAGGCAGGGACACCTCCCTCTAGACCAGGAAGCTCAAAGTCCCATCCAGCCTGGCCTTGAATGCTTCCAGGGAGGGGGCATCCACACTGTCGCTGGGCAACCTGTTCCATTGTCTCACCACCCGCACAGTAAAGAATTTCTGCCTAATATCTACTCTAAATCTACACTCTTCCAATTTAAAACCATTTCCCCTCATCCTGTCACTACATGCCATTATGAAAAGTTCCTCCCCACCTTTTCTTTAGGCCCCTTTCAGGTACTGGAAGGCCGCTGTAAGGTCTCTTTAGAGCCTTCTCTGCTCTAGGCTGAAGAGCCCCAGCTCTCTCAACCTGTCCTCACAGGGGAGGTGCTCCAGCCCTCTGATCATCTTTGTGGCCCTCCTCTGAACCCAATTCAACAGCTCGATGTCCTTATGTTGGGGACCCCAGAACTGGATGCAGTACTCCAGGTGGGGTCTCACAAAAGCAGAGTAGAGGAACAGAATCACCTCCCTCAACCTGCAGGTCACACTTCTGTTGATGCAATCCAGGATACGGTTGGCCTTCTGGGCTGCAAGCGCACATTGCCAGCTCATGTTGAATCTTCCATTAGCTAACACCCTCAAATCCTTCTCCTCAGGGCTGCTCTCAAGCCATTCTCTGCCCAACCTGTATCTGTGCTTGGAACTGCAGAGAGTAGCTTTCATTAAATCTACTGATTTTTTTATTACTATATAAAGTTAAAAAAACATTTGGATGAAATTTTGCAGAGTAGAGGGACAAAAATGGCAAACTTGAGAAAATGCTGTCTGTTTTGCATATGAAATGTAGGAGAACCAAGTCCAAGAAATATCACTGCCTAACTGGCAAGGTGGCTCTTCATACAGGAGAGTGGGGACTTTTGATATTCATATTCCTGATTTAACTCAATCTGTCATATTGAAATATTTTACCTCCTGTTCTCAAACTCAAAGCAGATGTTTAAACAAATTTAATTTTATTGTAGAAAAACAAATATATTTAAACCTTCTGCAGCTGATGTAAAATTGGACTGTCATCCTCCGGACAACGCTAAACTCTTGCAATATTTTCAGTCAGTAATTCAATAAACATAATTGTACCATAGGAAGGACAAACACGTATTTATGTTATGCTTATATGGTACATTTTAGGCAGAGGCAAGTGACCTCCGCCTGCACTTTTTGCTGGCCAGAAGCCAGGTAGATGTGATTAGCATAGCGTTGAGCCAGAACCTGTGCTAATAATGCCTGCTGATTGTAAAGGCTGTTACTTGGGCTTCATTCCATGCTAACAATGCTTGTATAGCTTCCAGTTACATCTGTGTTAGTGTTCTAGTTCAGAGCATGAACGTACTCCTTAAAAGAGTGCCCTCATCATCTCTTCTTCATTGTGCTTTCTATCACATCCATGAGCCGTCAGCAGAATAGGCTCTGAAAACTTCTTCCACTGACACATCACTCATCTTCTGGGCTCTCCCAGGTTCAAGTCTAAGAAAAAAAATTAAGTTATTGTTATATTGTTCCACACCCTGCTCCATGTCTAGCTATCCCAGCTGTTGTATTTGGAACCCCAAAACCAGCAGTAAGCTTTTCCCTCCTCCTGACAGCCTAGGCTGTGGAGAAGATATGTTTTGAGAAAACAGGAAAAAAGCAGAAGGATGGAGGGAAAGAAAGCAATGAATCTTGTGTCTTTGATTATGATGCTCAATGTCACCTTCAATTGATGCTGCAGTGGCTTATGCTAACAAGAGTGAGCACTTGCAGATGCAGCAGCATCTGGGGTCCACATACCACAAGACAGAGTGAGTCCAGCTAGTCTGCTTTTTTACTGATGCTATTTTTTTTCCCCAGTGGAGGGCTTGAGTATACTTAGGCATACTATCTGGAAGATTTCTTTTTTTCTGCAAAGGAAAGCATCAAACAACAGCCAGTTTAAAAAAAGAAGAGTTATCAGTCTAACAGCTGTACATCCACAAGAACACACAAGAAAGGAGAATTAAAAATAGATCGCTTTTAAAAGACCATTTCATTGCATTAGAAAAACACAAACATGCTAAAAATTTCCATTTTGTCAAGTACAAATTGCATGATTTTTTTCCTCCAGAGAGTTGATGCAATCATTTGTTAACAACAGTTTTAAAATGGCTTGAAGCACATCAAATATGAAAGCCTTCATAGAAAGAAAATCAAGTATTACTGCAAAAAGGGAGTAAGTAGACAGACTTATTTTTGATGTTCTTATTAAACAAGCATAACCATTTTTTACAAGCCATTTTACTGAACTCACTAAATTGCTTGAAGGCAAACATAAAACATGGTTAGAGTGAGAATAGACAAATCTATCCCCAGCTTTCTACTCTTTTTTTTCTAGTACTCTTATGACTTACCAGATGTTCTTAAATCTTGTTCATAATAGACATCTCACAAATGACAATCTTTGTTTTATATGGAAGTTATTTGTTCTTTTTACTTAAACTGTGAAGCAATTGTGTATTAGTTGTGGGTAGAAAATGTATCACTTATTTTACCAGTTGTTAAAAAAAATAAATCTTATTACATATTTTGTGTAGCTCAGGATATATTAAGAAATATCAACAAATGTGAAGTAGAACTCTTGATCTCATGTTAAATTAATTCTATTTAAACCACTTAAGCAACACTTTAAGAGCATACATAAATGCCAGCTTGAAGGGGTGATTTTCTTAAGAATTTAAGTGAGTGCCTAATTATGTAAAGCTATACTTTTGTAAAGAACAAAACTGAAATATTAAAACTCTTTTTACCAACACCACTATAGCTTCAACAAGTTGTCACCATCTGTTCAAAATTTGAGATTTTGGATTGTCATAAGTAAGCTAAGATTGAGAATTCTGCCAATGTGCTGATAAATTACAGAGGTGGGCTGTTTCCAAAGTGTGCCACCTATTTGATTATGTTGGCCCATGACATCAGAGGCAGATGTTGGTGGTATGACAATGGAGACTGAATCTTCCCACCAATATTCTGTTACATTTTGTTGCTGTGTGACAGATGGCAGCAGAGGGACAGCCTGATAAAATGGCACTTGACATGGAAGTGTGTATGAAGAAACAGTGTAGAACTGAATTCTTACTTGAGGAAAAATGGCACCTATTGACATTCACTGATGCTTGCTGAACATTTATGGAGAATGAACAGTGGATGTGAGCACAGTGAGGTGGTGGGTGGTGCATTTCAGTGGTGATAGTGATAATGGGTCACCTACACTGGTACAGATTTTTATGTACAGGCTCTTGTTCATCACCGGTGTAAATGCAGAGCTGACGGTGGTGACTATGTTGAAAAACAGTGTTTTCTAGCTGAGAATGTTCTCTATCAAATAGTATTATCGTGCCCTTTGCATCTGTTGTAGTTTTCATGGAAATCAATAGGAGGCATTACTTTTGGAGTGACCTACATATACCCGCTTTATTAAAGGTAACATAACAATTCAAAACCACAGAACTTGCTGACACTATTGCTGACATCATAATATCCCTGCCCACGGCAGTAGTCTGGAACAACATGATTTTTATCATCCCCTTCAACCCAAACCATTCTATAGTTCTATGATTAATATGCACTGCATTAACAAGCAAGTAACAAGGCAGATTGATTACTGCAGTTAAAACTAGGGGTCTTTCCTTCCAATTAGAATCTTTTCTTCACATGAAGATCTAAATACCTCAAGAAAGCTGAGTTTTCTCTTTTTTTTAAGCTTTAGCAATTTCAGTCCTTCACATGGCTTAGGGTTTTGTTTTCCGACTGTACTGCAAACAGCACTGTTTTTAAAAAGCAAGGATTTTTTCCCTGGGCATCTTATGGTGACCTTACTTGAAGATCATTCTTATGACATGGAAACTTTTCATCAGAAACCTAGAGAAATCTTGGGAGACACAGAAAATCCTCATTCTTAGAAATGCTTCACGCTGGAGAGAATTATGCCACAGCCCAAAACCAAATGACAGAGCAACAGAAGGTGAAGCAGATGCAATGGAAGAAAAATGAACAGGTGTCTGGCACTAAGTGAAGCAGGAGTTGGTTTCCCCCTCTGTCTGGTGTCTAGAAGAGATAATGGCAATGCACAACTCTGCCAAGAATGTGTTGTTTACACAGTGTATGTACACCCACCTGCTCCATTTGAAAATGAGTTTGTTGAACTCACCTGACTGAAAAGAACAGAAAAAGGATTGATGACTTTTTGTATTGTGCCTGTTGAACTGACAAAGAACTTTATAGAAAATTAATAAAATCCACATGAAGGAATATCACTGTCCTTACAATTTAAGTGGGGTTTTTGCATTGCTGGCTCACTCTCTTGTTTTCCTTAGTTTGGCTGTGAATATACATGTCTCATACAACTGTTGCACAGATTATCCTTATTTTCATGCTTTCTATTTTCTGTGAAGAAAATGTTTAAAAGAGAAATGGCGGAATTAAAAAAAAATATGTTCAGTGTATTTAGTGTCATGAGATATGAAGTACAAGAATCACAGAATCACAGAATTGTAGGGTATGGAAGGAACCTGTCAATGGTTTACAGGCGTTAGGCCCGATTCCGTGACGAAGGGGACGGGGGACCCAAGGACCGGGAAAAGGGAAAAGGGGAAAAGGGTAGGGAGATGGCCCTGAGAGCAAAGAACAGCGGCAACAATCTGAGGAGAAACAAACTAATTTACTAAATAAGATATCGGAATGCAAAATAACACACTATAGTACAACACACAATAATTACAATTTAAGCTGATAAATCCAATACAGAGAGAGAGAATGTCCCAAAATCAAGGTAGGCCTTACTCTACTACTGACGATAAGACGGCTGGAGAGCGAGGTGCTGCCAAGACGAGAGACGGGCGGAAAAAGGGACAAGGTCTCGTGATCTGCTAGTTTTTATACTGCGAGCTTTTATCTTTTCCCTCCGGCTGGAAATGGTAACAGAGGAGCAAAGTACCTTGGGAACTGTAGTAGTCCTTCTCTTCTGAGAACCAGGTATATCCACTACATGATGTTATGATGTGGGATACCAATAACCGAAAATCACAAAACCATGACATTCCACCCCTTATTCCATATCATTACATTATGTCAATATACATATGCAAACAAACAATAATTAACATGCATTACACACACAGAAAATGTATACCTATATGTACATAGACTTACTGACTGCACTCCCCTAGCATCAAATTCCCTTGTGGTACACACTGAACATCCCCATTCTTCTGCATCACCCACCAAGTCGACCCAGGTCCCTGGGCAAAAACAGTGCCACAGAGAGGTTTGCCCTTCCCAGAAGCTGGGAAGACCCAAACCGCTTTTCCCAGCATGCTCTTTACATGTACTACAGGGACCTTATCTCCCTCTACATTATGTAGAGAGCTGGATTGAGCTGGACCATCACGATTGATTGATCCTCTAGTGTTGACCAACCAGGTGGCTTCTGCCAAATGCTTCTCCCAATGCTTAAATGTTCTGCCACCCATTGCTTTCAACATGGTTTTTAACAATCCATTGTACCGTTCAATTTTACCAGAAGCTGGTGCATGATAGGGGATATGATAAATCCACTCAATGCCATGATCTTTGGCCCAAGTAGTTACAAGAGAATTTTTGAAATGAGTCCCATTATCTGACTCAATTCTTTCAGGAGTGCCATGTTGCCACAGGATTTGTTTCTCAAGGCCTAATATGGTGTTTCGAGCGGTAGCATGGGGTACTGCATATGTTTCGAGCCACCCAGTGGTTGCCTCCACCATGGTAAGCACATAACGCTTACCATCGCGGCTTCGTGGCAAGGTGATATAATCAACCTGCCACGCCTCCCCATATTTATACTTTTGCCATCGCCCTTCCCCTCAGAGAAGTTTCATCCTCTTGGCTTGTTTAATTGTGGCGCATGTTTCACAGTCATGAATAACCTGTGCAATAGTGTCCATAGTTAAGTCCACCCCTCGGTCTCTAGCCCACTTGTATGTTGCATCTCTTCCTTGATGGCCCGAGGTCTCATGGGCCCAGCGAGCTAGAAATAACTCACTCTTGTGTTGCCAGTCCAAGTCCATTTGAGCCACCTTAATTTTGGAGGCTCGGTCTGCCTGTTGGTTATTTTGTTGTTCTTCAGCAGCCAGACTCTTGGGCACATGAGCATCTACATGACGCACCTTTACAACCATATTCTTAATTCGGGCAGCAATGTCTTTCCACAGTTCAGCAGCCCAAATAGGTTTACCCTTTCGTTGCCAGTTATTTTGTTCCCACTGCTGTAACCATCCCCATAACGCATTTGCCACCATCCATGAGTCAGTATAGAGATAAAGCACTGGCCACCTCTCCCGTTCAGCAACATCTAATGCCAGCTGGACAGCCTTTACCTCTGCAAATTGGCTTGATTCCCCTTTTCCTTCCGTGGCCTCTGCAACCTGTCGTGTAGGGCTCCACACAGCAGATTTCCATCTGCGATGCTTCCCCACAATACGACATGATCCATCTGTGAACAGGGCATATTTCTTTTCATTTTCTGGTAATTCACTGTATGGTGGGGCCTCTTTGGCACGTGATACCTTTTCTGTTCCAAACTTTTTACCTTCAGGCCAGTCCATGATCACCTCTAGGATTCCTGGACGATTGAGGTTCCCCATCCGAGCTTGTTGCGTAATCAATGCAACCCACTTACTCCAAGTGGCATCAGTAGCATGATGGGTGGAGGGAACCTTTCCCTTAAACATCCAGTTGAGCGCTGGCAGTCGAGGTGCTAGGAGGAGCTGCGTTTCAGTTCCGATTACTTCGGAAGCAGCTCGAACCCCCTCATACGCGGCTAAGATCTCCTTTTCAGTTGGAGTGTAGCGCTCCTCAGACCCCTTGTAGGCTCGACTCCAGAATCCCAAGGGTCGGCCTCGGGTCTCTCCTGAGGCTCTTTGCCACAAACTCCAAGTGGGACCTTTCTCTCCAGCAGCAGTGTAGAGGATGTTCTTAACATCCTGTCCCGTCCGTACTGGCCCCAGGGCCACGGCACGGGCTATCTCCTGTTTAATCTGCTCAAAAACCTGCTGCTGCTCAGGACCCCACGTAAAGTGATTCTTCTTCCGTGTCACCTGATAAAGGGGGCTCACAATGAGGCTATAGTTTGGAACATGCATTCTCCAAAAGCCCACTATGCCCAGAAAAGATTGTGTCTCTTTCTTATTAGTGGATGGAGACATGGCAGTGATTTTGTCGACCACATTTGTTGGGATGTGGTGACGTCCATCTTGCCACTTAATACCTAGGAATTGAATTTCCTGTGCAGGCCCTTTCACTTTACTTCGCTTAATAGCGAAACCAGCTCGCAGGAGGATCTGGATTATTTGCTCTCCTTTCTCGAAAACTTCCTTTGCTGTATCACCCCACACAACAATGTCATCAATGTACTGTAGGTGCTCAGGAGCACCGCCCTGTTCCAGTGCAGTTTGGATCAGCCCATGGCAAATAGTTGGGCTGTGTTTCCACCCCTGGGGCAAATGGTTCCAGGTATACTGAACGCCCCTCCAGGTGAAAGCAAACTGTGGTCTGTATTCTGTGGCCAACAGAATGGAAAAGAAGGCATTAGCAATGTCAATGGTGGCGTACCACTTGGCTGCTTTGGACTCCAGTTCATACTGGAGTTCTAGCATATCCGGCACAGCAGCACTCAGTGGGGGTGTGACTTCATTCAGGCCACGGTAGTCTACCGTCAGCCTCCATTCTCCACTGGCTTTATGCACTGGCCATATGGGGCTGTTAAAAGGTGAGTGAGTTTTGCTGATCACTCCCTGGCTCTCTAGTTGACGAATCAACTTATGAATGGGGAGCAAGGAATCCCTGCTGGTGCGGTACTGCCGTCTGTGCACCGTTTTTGTGGCAGTCGGTACCTGTTGCTCTTTTACTTTTAGCAGCCCCACCACAGAGGGATCTTCTGACAGGCCAAGCAAAACTGACAGCTGCTTAACATTGTCTGTGTCTACAGCAGCTATTCCAAAGGCCCATCGATACCCTTTGGGATCCTTGAAATGTCCCCTCCTGAGGTAATCAATACCGAGTATACTCGGAGCCCCTGGACCAGTTACAATAGGATGTTTTTGCCAGTCTTTACCAGTGAGGCTTATTTCGGCCTCCAACACAGTCAACTCTTGGGAGCCCCCAGTCACCCCAGAAATGTAAACTGAGTCTGTCCCTTGGTGACTCGAGGGCATTAGAGTGCACTGTGCACCAGTGTCCACCAGTGCTTCATATTGCTGTGGTTCTGATGTGCCAGGCCATCGAATCCACACAGTCCAATACACTCTATTATCCCTTCCCCCCCCTGGCTGAGGGCAGGGCCCCTCTACTTGTTACCTCCCTTGTTCTTCTGATCAGGGCCCTTACGGCTTTTACCACGTCCCGCAGCAACAGGAGCGGAGGGTTTTGCCTTGGCTAGCAGTTCTTCTACCCGTGCTTGTAGTGCAGGAGTGGGTTTTTTGTGCCACTTCTTCGTGTCTTCTCCATGGTCACGTAGGTAACGCCACAAGACAACACGCAACATAGTCTTACTGTTGTCACTTGCTTGAGCAGGAGAATGTTTTCTTCTTCTAATAGCTGAGACGTTGGATGATGCAAACTGGGAGGAAAACAAATTGCTCAGCCCCTCCCGTAGGGTGTCTCGATAATCCTGATTGCCATCAGGTTTATCGTCATGAGGCAAAGAAGTCAGTTCCTCTATTATATCGTCGTGATCACTCTCAAGTCTATCCAGTCTTTCAGTTACCTTTACAATGGCAACTTGCAGAGGGGTTAAATGTAGCTCAAAGTCATGGAGCCTGAAAATCAGTTCACCCATAGGGGGTCTTCTTTTCCATCTGCCATACATGGCTGCTAATGTACCGGCGTACTTTTCTGGTGCAGTTCTTGTGAATGTACGCCACATGTCTGGTGTACACCTGATTCTCTCAGGATCATGCTCCTGGTTTGGATCATCAGGAATGAATCCAGGGTCATGTAACATTTCCACTACAGCGCCTTCTCTCAAATAATGGATGCCTTTTTCCATAGTAGTCCATTTCTTTGCCTCAGGCATTAGATCATTTTTGAAGGGGTATTTTTCCTTCACAGATAATAGCATCCGCTTCCAAAGGGTGAAGGACTCATCCTGGCATCTACTGATATCTCTGTCAATCACTGAGTCTGTGGCAATGCTTCCCAGCTGGCGGGCTTCTGTACTGTCTAGCAGTGCACTGTTGGCCCCACTGTCCCAGCATCGAAGTAGCCAGGTGACAATGCGTTCACCTGGGTGCCTTGTAAAGTCTTTTCTCAAGACTCGAAGTTCAGTCATTTTCAGAGGACGAGTAGTAAGGGTTTCAACGTCTCTTTCAGTTGTTGTTGCCCTGGTGGGCGTTGGTGACCGGGATCTCGTTGAGGGCCCCTCTCCTGGACTTTGGGGTGGCTCCCCTGGACCTTCTCGCTTTGCTGTCTCCTGTTCCGAAGGAAGCGATATTCGTTTCACCTTCCGTCCTCTTACAGGGGCAAGTGAAATCACTTGTGGTACCTCCTGTGGTTGATCAGGCTGGTTGTTTTTCATGTTCTGTCTCTCAAGCTCGGCTTGGACCAACTTTTCTGTTATGGCATGAAAGTTGGATTGGTGGGCGTGTAGTTCTGTTTGGAGACTGTTAAGCTGGGACTGTAGAGTGTCCCGCTCATTTTGGAAGGTGTCTCGCTCGGATTGCAGAGTGTCCCGCTCATTTTGGAAAGTGTCTCGCTCAGATTGGAGACAGTTGAGCTTGGATTGCAGAGTGTCTCGCTCGGATTGGAGACAGTCGAGCTTGGATTGCAGAGTGTCCCACTCGTTTTGGAAGGTGTACCATTCCGATTGGAAGATGTTTTCCTGAGATCGGAGATTATTTCTTTCAGCTCGGAGATCTTCCTTTTCAGCTTGGAGAATTCCTTTCTCAGCTTGGAGACACTCTTGGCCAATTCGGAGATTTCTTTCTCTGGTTAGGAGATTCCCATTTTCAGCTCGGACCCGCTCCTCGAAACTCTGCATGTCGGCTTGGAAACTCTCTCGCTCATTCAGTACTTTCTGACGGAAACTCTCCCTTTCCTTTTGGAAACTCTCTCCCTCAGCTTGGAAACAATCTATTTTGGTTTGGAGACCCTGTATTTCGGCTTGGAGACCCTGTATTTTGGTTTGGAAACTCTGTCTCTCATTTTCAAACTGTCTCTCCCTCTCTGGGATAGTATTGAATAAGGCCCGATAAGCATGAGCTAGGCCCCAAATGATTTGTGCCTCCTCAGATTCGCCAAAGCTGTCACATCCCTGTCTCAAATATTCGCTTAGGCTCTCAGGGTCTTCCAGGTGTTCAGGAGTAAAGTTCCATGACACCGGAGATGCCCATCTCTCTAAGGTCTCTGCCAATTTTCTCCACACTCCCTGCCACTCAGTATCCTCTGGCTTTGGAGAAGGCTTCCTCAAAAAATAGATACTGAGTGAAATGACTAGAATGATGAGTAGTGCATTCAAGGAGATTGACAACTTGGTCAAATGGGCATTCAGAAAATGCATCAGGGATTCAAAGGAGAGACTGGGAGATGGTTTTAAAATCCCAAGCTCTACAAAATTAGCAGCTTCCTCTGGAGCTGTATGCCACATTGTATACATATTTTTTATTTCTCTTTACAAAGACAGGCTAGCAGCAGCCAAAAAAAAAAGTTTACAAAAAGTGTACAAAAAGTTTACAAAATATCCCAGAGTTTTGGCAGTCCGCCTGGACTTTTCAAGGTCACGTTTGCAGTTACAGCACCTGCAGTTTCGATAACGAAGCTTTCCAAGAGCAGAGAAAGATTCATTCTAAGAGCTAAAAAGCAGTCTTAGCTTCGTTATAAAAGCTAAAAAAAACCAGAATTTTGCCCTTAATTTTGCCTTAATTTTGCCTCAATTTTGCCCTTTGCATTCTCCACCAAAAAATGTCAACGGTTTACAGGCGTTAGGCCCGATTCCTTGACAAAGGGGACGGGGGACCCAAGGACTGGGAAAAGGGAAAAGGGGAAAAGGGTAGGGAGATGGCCCTGAGAGCAAAGAACAACGGCAACAATCTGAGGAGAAACAAACTAATTTACTAAATAAGATATCGGAATGCAAAATAACACACTATAGTACAACACACAATAATTACAATTTAAGCTGATAAATCCAATACAGAGAGAGAGAATGTCCCAAAATCAAGGTAGGCCTTACTCTACTACCGATGATAAGACGGCTGGAGAGCGAGGTGCTGCCAAGACGAGAGACGGGCGGAAAAAGGGACGAGGTCTCGTGATCTGCAAGTTTTTATACTGCGAGCTTTTATCTTTTCCCTCCGGCTGGAAATGGTAACAGAGGAGCAAAGTACTTTGGGGACTGTAGTAGTCCTTCTCTTCTGAGAACCAGGTATATCCACTACATGATGTTATGATGTGGGATACCAATAACCGAAAATCACAAAACCATGACAGAACCTATGCAGATAATCTAGTCTAACCTCCTGCTAAAGCTGATTCCCTACAGTAGGTTGCACAGGAAAGCATGCCGGCAGGTTTTGGATATCTCCAGAGACAAAGACTGGGCAACAAGTTTCAGTGCTCTGTGTCTTGCTCCAATTTACAGGAGGGAGAAGGAGTTCTTTTAATATATGTATACCCGACAGTGAGATTAAGACTCAACGGCTCAAATGTTAGCCCGACCAGTTTATTACAAATCCTAGCTGCTTGGGGAGATGGGAAAGGGAAGGTGGGCGATAGATAAGAGATAAAAAGCAAGGAGTCTTTGTAGAAAGCAAGAGAGATAGTCACCACCAGGAGTCCAGCGTTGTTTGTAGCACAGACGTTGATCTTCTTGGGTGATGGGTCATCAGGGCTTGTTCAGTTGCCAGCCGCTTTGATTGATGACCGCTTTGGTTGACGACAACTTCCAACAGCAGTACGAACTTATAAATAAGTCCAAAGTGGTCGAGTCAGCTCTCTTTGGAGTGACAGCTCAAATCCAGAGTGGTTGAGTGGCAGCTTCTGGCTTTGGGATCTCAGTAGAAACTCCTTTGTTCCCATCTTCCGGGCCTCACCAGCAGATAAGAGGGAGCAGGAAGGTGCCCAACTGCATCCTGATTTTCACAGGATACGATGGTATTATTCCCCAGTCTCCCATACCAATCTGGCGTTATTTGGTCACAGGACAGATCTTTCGCCAGTAAACACTCCTGAGCACTCTTCCTGGGGCAAACAGCTCTGAGGAAATGCTTTCAAATGCTCACAAGGTGATGCTGATTGCCACACCCATGTTCGCCTCCTCGGTAAGTCAGTTAGTCTTATCACAAAAGATACCTCAGAAAGCAAGCTTTGAGCCAAAAAAATACATGGGTTCCGACACTGTTACTCTCAAAGTAAGGAAGTTCATTTTTCAATCCATTATCACTACTGTGAGATATGTTGAGAGAAATACATCATTAAAATAAACTGTTTAAGTTAGAGAAGTTAAAGATTAGATAGAAGGATAGGGTCATGTCTCATCTGTGAAGGGAGGAAGGTGTGACAAGATTTGCAAATCCCTTCAGTTAGACGAATTAATGTCAAAATTTCTTAACATAGTATAATTTTGTAAAAGGGAGAATGGTGTAAACACTCCTTGAAAACAAGTCATTAGTACATCATCAACTGAACATTCACCAGGCAAACAAAAGGCAGATAAATTAGCTGATCACTGAGCTAACCTTATCAAGATGTTAATGTGGGCTAGTGTATGTTCCCAAATCAGTCGCCAGTGTTATAGATTTAAAGATAATAAGCCCACACTCTGAACTGCAAAAGTTCATGTTGTTACAGTCTGGGTTTACAAAAAATCAAGAGCAACATGGTTGTTACAAACACTAATTCAGCATATGATAGTTCTTGGCTCTGGCATCATCTAGGTTTCCTGTAATAAAATCAGATAAAGTAGCTTGGTTGCCA
Organism: Numida meleagris; assembly: GCF_002078875.1. NCBI lineage: Eukaryota > Metazoa > Chordata > Aves > Galliformes > Numididae > Numida > Numida meleagris. The sequence continues at coordinate 25,399,452 of NC_034410.1, read as the reverse complement.
CTGGACCGGCATAGATGGTTCAAAATGCCACAGAGTCAGAGCTCCACCCTCCTATTTTCCCAAGGGGGCTGCTGTAGATGAGCTGTCCATCAAATCTCAAGATTCAGTTTTGGGCACCTCAGTACAGAAAGGACACTGAGGTGCTGGAGCAGGTCCAAAGAAGGGCCCGTCTGTATGTGGTACTCAAGGACATGATCTAGTGGTGGGTTGTTAGAGTTAGGGTACTATGGTTAGGTTGCGGTTGGACTTGATGATCTTGAACATCTTTTCCAACCTGAGCAATTCTATGATTCTATGATTCTATACCACTTTCTCAATTCCTTTTGCCCATAATATAGTTCTCCTTGCCACTAAGGAGTGGGGAGGAGGACAATTTCCTTGCTGTTTCATTCTCCTAATGGCAGGCTTAGATTTACATATAGTACATATAACTTCAAAATGTCTGACAGACCCTGGATCAGGGGGATCATTCTGTTGGGGTTGGCTACTAACATAAGAGAATGCTGTTGACAGGTTAAATGCCTATTCTGCATCAACTGGAGACAAGCATTCTTCTGTACACTTTTTGACAAATGCTTGGGGTTTCAGTGCGTACTGGGTCTCCCCTTTTCAAGGGGTTAAGGTCTTCAGATCAATATGTAGCACGTTAAGAACGAGGCATCTCTGTGATCACTGGTAGTTAAGAAAAATCCAAGCCCCCAATATGCCTGTGCCTCATCTTTCGAAAAGCAAACTCTATCTCAGCTGATCAGAGATACCATCCATACCTATTCCATTTCAGTTTCTTGAGCTAACCCACTGTACTGGATTTTTGCTTTCTCAACTGCTGTGTACAGCACTGTTTGTGTAACAACCTGTTGGGCCCCTCCACTTTGGCCATTATCAGTTGTCTTTGTTTTGATCAGCGGTCTCATTAACACTTCCTCATTCTCAGGATAAAGTATCTCCTGACTCATTTCTAATTCCTTGATCAGGTATAGAGGTTCCAAAACCAGCCTCAGTTTATCAGTTGATTTAACCAAACTCAAAAATCCTGTTTGGCTTCCTGAGACCACATTAAGGTCTGTGTCTTATCATTTTATTTTATTTTAAACTGCAGATTCTGTTTCCCAGTGTAGTACATCAGACAAAGCCATATGAAGACACTCATCATCTTACATTCTGCATTTAATTGATCTTGTAACACTTTCACTAAGTCCTGTAGGGATCTATTTATTTCCCCATCTACTTTTCTGTTGAAATACCTATCTCTTTAAGCTGCCACCAGCGCCACACTTAATACAGCACACCCTATGGCTTTTCCCTTTCCCAGCCACATTCTCTGCTCCTTAGCAAGGGTTGTAATTCCTTCTGTTATGGTATTGGGATCATGCCAATTTTTCTGAGCTCAAGTCACTCCTGGTAGAAAAGGGCATGCATATACTTTTTCAACTTCTCAGTAACAGAGGAGCAGTCAATCACTGGCATTTCACAGGCAGCCATTCCTTGCCACTGCTCGTTCTTCTCGCATACGTTTATGGTATATAGCTGAGAGGTCACTTCCCAACACTTCCTGCCTGCTATTACCGGATGGAGCGTCAGTGTCCCTTGTATCTCTCCTGCCTTATAGCCTTCCTGGTGTATACCTGAGAGGTAGACTCTGAAACCAACACTCAAGGCATCTTGCTGATTACATCAAATTAAAGAAGTCATGTCTCACTTGTGAAAAGAGGGAGGGGTGACCAGATTCAAAAATCTCTTTGGTTAGATTAAGGTGAAAAACACTCAAGGTCAAAACACAATCATCGATTTTAATGAGAATCTGTGTACTACAGTTATCTCTAAAAATATTGGCACTCTTACAATTGTATTTATCTAAGGTATGCAACTCAATTATGTCCCAGCACTCGTCTAGCCAATGGAGTGCGCCCTCAGTCTATGTGAGTTCTCATCCAGAAACTCTGAAGTCCCTAAGGTGTCCTTTCAGGCCTGCTGGATTTATGGGTTCGCCATCTTGTCAAGAAGTTCAGTTGTTAACAAGTTCTCCATTAACAACTTTGCAGTCAAAACTTTATCGTAAATTCTGCTCTGCTTGGACAGAGGAGTTTTAGACAGAGCAAGGCTGTCCTGTCTCCACAGGGCCCCCTCTCCAATCACACCTTCAGCCTTTAGCCTGTTGTCATGGCAATGGTCCTGCAAGTGTTTGAGACAACTCTAGACATACCACAGATTAAGTGTTTTTCCTTGGTCTGTTAAAGGTAGTCAGCATTTTTGGCTGTGGGGTAACTGAGTGATAGATGGTGTCTTTATTAACAAAATTTGGATGGATGAAAATGTGAAAATAAAATTGATCTCTTTTTCACTGCTAATACTGATTGCTTTTGTTTCTCAAACAACAAAGTCTACATTTTTAAACAAGAAGCTGCTTTGAGAGGAAAAACGAAGCTTTAAAAAACGGTTAGAAAAGATCTTGCAAACTTAAAAATAGAGAAAACTGAACAGGCAAATATGAAAATAAAATCATTTATTGATGAGTTCATGTTAAAAAAAAATCCAAAAAAATTCTGACATCAGATGAGTTGCTGCTGCACTTTTTTGATAACTTTATATTTTCACTTAGATATGCCATAGATAGTCCTCCCATAATTGTTTCTCCTATTGCACTCGAGACCTGATGTATTTGTCAAATTTTCTGATGCTATTATGTTTAAAATTGATTGTAAAATATTTCTTGTCAATTATTCAAGAACTTAATTGTGACAATAAAAGTATTTTCACAATTCATTATATATTTTGGCTCAGTTTAAATATTGGTTCATATGAATGCTTATATCTTCTTCAAACAGAAATATTTGAAGACAGAAATATGATTTACATCTTTTACAGAAAAAAAATCACTGAAATTTCATACTGAAATTTCAAAAGATAATAAAGGCAACTTTGTCAAAAACTAAGGTTAATTGTATTGCTTAATATCAACACTATGCAGTGGAAATGTGTGATTTTTTTCATTTCCATGATGTCTACCAGGATTATTCTTATAGGAATGCCATAGTTCTTTAAATTCTGGTGAAAATGCTTCCTCTGAATTGATGGAGTCATTTGGAATGTCAGTAGTTTTCATTCTCAACTGCCAGGGAGCATTTATTATTTATTAATTGTGTAATACATATAAATCCATACTCTGATTTTCTGACAGGGCAATCAAAATATCAGGATAAGGTAAAGGTTCTAAAATTGGACTGATCTCCATGCTGTGGCTGCTGACTTCATTATTTCACAGCAGTAATATCTGCCTTTTGGTTTTACTCTGACCTCCCTCAAAGCACTCATTATCAGTTCATCCACCACCATTAAAATTCTGTAAGATATATGAATAAAGCTAGTAGAAAAAGGTGGAGATCTCAATTTAATGTGTTGTAAACTGGTACTACGCTTTCTAAATTATCATTGATAGACAGTATTGAGATAGGTATTGTAATATAGGAATTGTGTATGAAAGAAGAGAGGACTTCCATGACTCACACCCAGAGCAGATGAACAGCACTGCTTCAAAATTCATAAGGCTGAAGCAAGGTTTCGATAGTTTGAGGTGTGCACATACTTTGGATCTTGCTTTGATGGATCTTATGTCTTTTATATATATCACATTCTTCATGAAGCCAGCAACAATCAGTATATCCCTGCTCCACTGATTAACATGTGAACTGCATCTTCCCTTGCTATGTTACTCAAATTTTCCTATCATTAAGCTTAGTCTAAATTTAAATTGACTAGTAGTGTCTTTGGATTTATAATAACTTAAATGAGGCTATAATTTGGTCTATTAACTTTGTACAGCTGACTACCAAGATATTTTTCTTTTCTGAGTTAAAAATTCAAGCTACTTTTCTGAATAAAATTTCAATATCCACCAACTGTTTAAAATACATACTGAAATATGTTCAACTCATTGAATGTTAGCAAATATTTTGATAAACTCTTTTTTACTACCTCAGAAGTAACAAGTAATACTTGTTCTTCCAGAAAGAAAATACTTAGAAATGATAAAATCAGATCTTAATTAGTTTTCCTAAAAGATACGAACCAAAACAATAATCCCAGATGCTCGCATGGAGCTAGAATTTTTTAATGAACTACTTTTAACATGTAACTTGCATGGTGGCGCAAACTGATTATTTAAAAAATAATAATCCATTCAGAAAGGCAGTAAATAAGTATATAGAGTGTAATATTTTACTTTGACATAAATGTGGTACAGTAGTATATTTTCCTTCAACATTTTAATAGTCTAATGTATTTACAGTACACAATACTAGCAAATTGAACACATTATCTTTATTGTAGTTTAAACTATTGTCAACGGTTTACGGGCGTTAGGCTCGATTCCGTGACGAAGGGGACGGGGGATCCACGGGTCCACGCCCCAGGAAAAGGGAAAAGGGGAAAAGGGTAAGGAGATGCCCCTGAGAGCAAAGAACAGTGGCAACAATCTGAGGAGAAACAAACTAATTTACTAAATAAGATATCGGAATGCAAAATAACACACTATAATACAATATAATTACAATTTAAGCTGATAAATCCAACACAGAGAGAGAGAATGTCCCAAAATCAAGGTAGGCCTTACTCTACTACCGATGATAAGACGGCTGGAGAGCGAGGTGCTGCCAAGACGAGACGGCAGAAAAAAAGGACGAGGTCTCGTGATCTGCAAGTTTTTATACTGCGAGCTTTTATCTTTTCCCTCCGGCTGGAAATGGTAACAGAGGAGCAAAGTGCCGTGGGGAATGTAGTAGTCCTTCTCTTCTGAGAACCAGGTACATCCACTACATGATGTTATGATGTGGAGTAACATTATATTGGAGTACCAATAACCGAAAATCATAAACCCATGACAACTATTTGAATGATAATTTTTCTAAGTTTTAGTTGCTGTTGTTGTTTTGTTTTGTTTTATTTTATGAAAAAAATTGAAAAAAAAAACCACATTTGTTCTCTCCCTTAACCCATTGTCCCCCTCCCCACCTCCCTAATCCCCCAAAGAATCTGGAGATTTAATCTATTTTTATTCTTTACAAAATAAAAAGCAACAACAGCAGAGGATGCATTTTCACATTTCACATCATCACCAAGAAATTCAAAGCTGTGACAACCAACATGAATGAACAACAAAACAAAGAGCAGTGGAGAAGGGTCAAATTGTTTTGACTTACAGGCCATCACAGGCAACAGTGGATCACACAATTTTTACTTTTGTTTCTGAAGCTACCAAGCGGAAACTACATACAATTATTGTTTCCCTGATAGCAAAATAAGGAACAAGGCAGATAACTGAGGAACTAAGGTCTAGCTATAACAGAGACTTTCTTCTCCTACTGACACCTGTTATTCCCCTAAAAAGATTAATTCCTTTGCCTAAAGTCATAGGTTCAGCAGGAACAGAAGACAGTCAGCACTTATTTATTTCTTAGCTTCTTGTGAAGGAAACCCACCAAATTTTATTTAACCTAGAGAATCCACACATCTGCCTGAAGTAAAACTGGATAGAGATTCAAGGATTTTATCTTCTGTGTTCTTAGCTGTGTTGAAAGTGATAATATTCATGTCCAAGACTGTTTCTCTTTTCATCTCCCATCACATTTATCTATTATCTCTTTCTCATTTTTCATATAATAGAATAATATAACAAACAATTTCATTTTGACATTTTTACTACATTTAGGAAAAATTCTCCTCTCCTTCCCCTTCCTAAATGAAGATGTTTATTTTTCTGATTAAGCACAAAGCTAACAGTTGTCTTATAATGGGAATCAGGAGGTTGAGTCTAAATGATAATACCAGTTTGCTGCATCAGCTAGACAGGAATATGATCATGAAGTCTTAGTCTCAGAATAGGAAAGATCAGAGATGGAAAGTGCTGCTACTAGACAAGTGGGACAAATTAGTATGGAAGATTAGTCAGTGATTAATATATTTCAAGAGTTGTTTTTATGCAGTTATAATTATAGATATATACTTATCTCCCCTTCCTGGCTTGTCTCTATTTATGGATTGTAATAAAATGAGAAGAAAAAGAGAGAAACTGGGATTTGTCAGGATGCTGATTGTTCAATCAAGCTTAATACGAGAAAAAAATTTCAAACATTAGGGGAAAAAAAAAAGACGAAAGGAGGAAGTGAGCAACACAGAAAAGTCAGATTATTTTACAGAAGTTAACTCCTCCACCATGTTTGTTAAGGGCAATTATAACACCAGCTATTCTTCCATCTGAAGCAACAAATAACAGTAACAGTAGTAATGGCACTTTCTCCTGTCTAGCCACCATGTAAGGCTCTGACATTACTAGTATATGTTATCTTCATTATTTACATTGTCACTATTAACCTATTAGTAAGACAACTTCCATTTAGGCTGGTGTAACTAAATTGTCCTTATGCAGTCACTTTAATATTACATGATGGGGTCCCATTTTTTCTCCCCAAATTTTCTTCAAAATGCCATGCAGTGATCCAATTCATGGAAATCATCTGGCTGCAAATTGATGGTTAGTTTTCATCTTGATTTGGTTTCAGTTTCCTTGATTTGGCTCCTTAGACACCTACACAAACATTGTTATGACAGGTGAGCAAGGAGACTGAGCCATTGAGAAAAGGTGGGAACCAGTCCAGCATGTGACAGTGAAGGTTTACATTGTTCTCAAGTAACGGCATGTTTAAACATAAATGAACACAACCTTGCATCAACTCCGTACCGATTCAAAAGTCTCCAGTGATCTAGGAAGATATTCTGAGGTTAAACTGCGGATAGATACCTGCTGTATAATGCATGTTACTAATTGCAAGCCAGACTTGTAAATACTTTGTTCCTCACTGAAATACACCAGGAGAGAAGACAAAGGAACAAAGAAGAATTGTTCAGTGAAGTTACAAATAATTGTAAAGTGATTGTCAAATCAATTAAAATAAAAGACTAGGTTTTATTTGAAGAAAAGAAAATAGTAAAGTAGAATAGAAATATTATGGACAACAGTGTACCAGTTTTTCTTTGGATGTGTTTGAGCTCACACTGCCTCTGGTATAAATTATTTCATATCAGAATGCTCATAACAGAAATAAATGATTTTCACATTTTGAACAATAGCTATAATCAACTAATTAGATGTAATTTACCTCTCTATATACACCTCCCTGTACTTTCCCTTTATCAGAGCTAGTGCACTGATGACTTGATTTTGGACATCTTTAAAAAGGTGATCCTATCTCCATTTTTAAAAAAATCCATACTATGGTCAAAGGAATACACAAAGTTATGAATATTCTCCCAGAATTGCAGAATAGCTCAACGCATTATTATTCTTGCTCAATTCATTGATTCTTAATACAATACAGGTGGAGAGGCTGAGAGTCATTTAATTCAATCTTCTGCTCTCAGCGGGGCCATTAGATGAATTTTCCTAGGGCTGTGTCCAGACGTGTTTTGAGTGTATCTCCAGTGATGGAGGTTACACAGCTTCTGTGGATAATCTACAAAATTCTCCCTGAGAGTTGTCTGGATGTTTTTCTTTTGGAGCTTGTGTCTCTTTTCATATCACAATGAACTTTCTGTCTCCATCTTCTCTATATTTTCATACTAGATAGATACCTGTAAACATTAATCAGGTCTCCTTTTATCACCTCTTGTTAAGGATGAATAAAACCAATTGCCTCAACGTCTTTTACATGCCATGTGCTTCAACCCTTTGATCATCTTGGTGGCTCATTTCTGGACTCATTCCACTATGTGAGTATCTTCCATAGGGGAGGCCAAAACTAAGGCCAGATGAAAATTGTCTCCAGAGTGTTACATATATTTAGTATAGTGCTCCAAAAAAGTTGTTTCAGTGTAAGAAATTATAGCATCATTGTGGGAGTTCTTTGAAATACATTCAAACAGAGCATCGAATTTGGGGAAAAAGAGAAAAAAAGAAAAAGCAGGAAATATTTTTGTGCCACTGCATGCATTACTTAATACAGTGTACCCATATACTTAGTGTTCCACTCAAGTCTCTTCATTCCTATTTCAAGAGTGTTATGATAATACTTAAAAAATAATGCATAGAGGACAACAATGATTATCAGTTGTATAGAAAAAAATGCGTTCCAGTCTTAGAAATTCATCAGATCTAAGAATTTTATAAATAGATTTTTAAAATTCTTGTTATTGTCTCTATACTTACTGTTAAAACATGCATATTTTTATCCAGATCATTTCCTGGACATGCAGGTTCTCCTACAATCACTTATTTTTCATGTTAGGTGCTGATTTGTAGCATCTCATTAGGAATCTGCAATCTAACATTAAGTTTCCTAGTGTTTCCTCTCTAGAGACTGCTAGGCTACTTTGACATGGCTGCACAGCAATTATATCAACTCATTGATGTGGTGAGTCTTCTGAGAATTGCTTTCATCTCTGCATTTTTTGTTCCTGATTATAAGTGGCAGTACAAAGGAGTAAAACAGGAGTTAGTTATCTACACTTGCTGTCACTAGGTAACTTACTCTTAAATTATTGCTTTGAGTTCTGTAGCTTTGCACCTTCTTTCTGACAGTTCAGTTCAATTTTCCTTCTTTTATATTTTATAAATAGTCTGTGAATGGAGCCAAATATCTGTCGTAAGTGCTTGAGTCAAATTTATATAGAGAAGAACTAAAATGAGTAACTTCTCTTCCACCCAGTTTGATTTTTCTACAGCTGGTGAAAAGCTGGTTGGGTCTGGAATAAATCATTTTCATGTGTTTCAAAGCTTCACAAGATTTTGACATCTGTGGTGAAAGAAATATCAAAATTAAACAAACCAAAACAAACTTAAACCCCAGCTGCAGATTTTTCAGATAGTTCCTTTTATGTAGAGTGTCAAATTTGCTACCTCAAAGTCCAATTAGAGTTCATTTTCTATCCAGTCCTGCAGCTGGGAGAAGTTGAGTGAATTTGCCAAACAGTTAATGAGGATTTTCACGGAAATAAATGTTGTTTAAACACATGTCAACGGTTTATGGGCGTTCGGCCCGGTTCCGTGACAAAGGGGACGGGGGATCCACGGGTCCACGCCCCAGGAAAAGGGAAAAGGGGAAAAGGGTAAGGAGATGGCCCTGAGAGCAAAGAACAGCGGCAACAATCTGAGGAGAAACAAACTAATTTACTAAATAAGATATCGGAATGCAAAACAACACACTATAATACAATATAATTACAATTTAAGCTGATAAATCCAATACAGAGAGAGAGAATGTCCCAAAATCAAGGTAGGCCTTACTCTACTACTGACAATATGATGGCCGGAGAGCGAGGTGCTGCCAAGATGAGAGACGGGCGGAAAAAGGGACAAGGTCTCGTGATCTGCAAGTTTTTATACTGCGAGCTTTTATCTTTTCCCTCCGGCTGGAAATGGTACAGAGGAGCAAAGTACCGTGGAGAATGTAGTAGTCCTTCTCTTCTGAGAACCAGGTACATTCACTACATGATGTTATGATGCGGAATACCAATAACCGAAAATCACATAACCATGACACACGTATTTCAATAACTTTATGTGCTATTGCAAAGATAAGTTTGGAATCAAGCTTTTTAGAGGTTCAGTGTTCACTAATTCAGTGGCTTCTTCTAGGTGTCCGAAAATGTTAGTTGGTTTAGAAATGAGTGTCATTTTTGAGTGGATGCTCTATTTTTCCTGATACTATTTAAATGACAGAAAGAAGCTCTGAGACCAGAAGAAAGTCAGAAATTATTGGACTAGTAGAGTGTAAAATGCATGCTGGAAAAAGGACAAGAGCCATGTTCTTTTAATTTTTGACAAACTGAAGCTACTGAGGTACTATAAGTTTTTACTGTGTAACTGTAGGGTCTATTACATAAAACATACATATGTGCATATATTAAGGAGAGAAATAGGAATAGCTGAGAGACACAGAGAGTCTATCCCATCTGAGTTTCATGTATTTTTTGCATAAGAGGAGAGGAAGACTTTTACAGCTGAAATCAGTGATGTATAGACCAGATACGAATTAAATTTAAGCTGGTGTTTTCTGAGCTGGCATGAAATCGGGAATATGCAAAGACATTCTGAGCTTAGAAAGTCTAGTCAGGAAGGAGTTTGCACTGACATTGTTGAGGAAACTGAACTGTTTCTTCAGAAAATCATTTCTGTTGATACTCTTGAGAAAATAATAGGATGTGTACCCTAAAATAGTTCCTACTTCTGTTGTTGGAACCTGTAGATTTTTGATATTCTTCATCCTTTTTCCGTTCAGTTCTTTTGTTTATATTTGTGCTTGATTTTATTTCAGAAGATAATACCTCATATTCTTTGAATTATAATATATCATGAATCCAGGGATAAAGAAAGGAAAAGGAGAAGCATTATCTGAGCTCATTGATGGTAATATGCATTTTCTGTTGATGTTTCTGTACATTTTCCAGTTCAAAGACTAGTATTTGTCTGATCTTGTATTCCAAACTGCTCTAAGCTTGCATTAGATAGGAAACCCACCAGAAGTCCCATTTTCTGTAATCACAAAACGAGTAGATGAAGGTCTTATTAATTTTAATCACAGAAATATGAGCTGAGAGACTAGTGAATAGGAAAAAAGCATGCTTAGTTGAAATCAGTGTTGTTATTTCTACAAGTACTCTTCCACAAAATTCACCTTTTGTTTTTCATAGTGAAAACATAATGCATTATTATTTTAGTAGCTGACATTTTGTAAGTACGCACTTTGAAATCTCCAGTCCTCCCTACCCTCATCCTGTGGTATCCTTCCATATTAATGTTCTTGATCTAGTTCTGTTCCAAGTACTACCTTTTGTATGGGCCTCACTACCTTTGTTAATTGGTCATGGTAGTAGCACGATCTTCACTAGTACATCTGACATTCATGGAACAGCAGAAGGAAAAAAGGATTTCTTCTCTAAGGAAAAAATATCAATGAGTAACATACAAGAAGTGCTAAGATCATTTAAAAAAAAAAAGAATAAATGTTCAGAAGCTCACGCAAAATTTTTTCTTGGAAGAAAAAAATAAGCATTGCAAAATATATTATAAACTGTAATTTTCTTCCTAGAAATGCATTAATCTCCCCTTGTTACTCTAGAATATTTCTCTGTCTGCTGCAGACAATGATACAAAGTGGTTGATAGCTACAGTTTGAGATATGGACTGACACTTTATTCTGCAGCAGTCATGAGTGAGTTATTCCAATCTGTGCTAGCACAGCTGGAAAATTTACCTTCACATGGTTGGAATTCCATTTCAGTCTGTCATGATACACTACACTGCGTTTGTTTCTTCATGAGCTACAGCAGTGGTACAATGTGTTCTCTGAGATTTCTGCCATCACAAATACAGTCACTAAAACCATCCATTAAAAGTAAGCTGTGATTGAAATGCTTTGATATAAAAAAATAAATTATTTTGTAAAGAACCTGTTCTCTCGTGGATAGAAAATCTTACATAATAGCTATGATTTTATTTCATTTTTCTTTTAAGTTTTTGTAAATCACATTTTGTCTGTAATTTATATTGTTCCCAGGCCAGGTATATTTTAAGATACTTTCTTAGTACTTACCAAGGGGTGTGCTACCCTAGCTTTTATTTACTTTGGTTCAAAGAAACAAAAAAAGGACTAGAACATATTCATAGCTGCTTTTCCAGAGAACATACTCATATTTTGTATGATGATATGAATTATATAAGCAGGAATTATTTAATATGCATTATTTCTGACAAAAAAAAAAAAAAAGAAAAAAGAAAAGAGAAATAAAGCAATAGTGAGGCCTGGAGATTGGGACAAGCTCAAAGTGTGCAAGTTAAGCTTCCAATACTTCCTTCAGCTCCTGAATATCAAGAATTTTATTTTAGACATCACCATTTCTGATGTCCATGGAGAACTGCTATGAAGAGCATGAATTCAAGTGGTAGTTTTCTTCTATGTCATTAATATGAAAGTTTAAAACAATTATAAATAAAGCTATGCTCAATACTGGCATTGGCACTCAAGCATCACAAAACAAATCTTTAATTTTACCTCTCTGTCCTTGAAATGCTAAGCAGCAGAAGCAGCTAACTTGACCCATCCTCTAACCTCCATCTCACTCCCCCAGATTTCTTTACTAGACTTACCCGTGACTGATGTCATGAAATGTTATCTATAATAAATCTTATATTTCACAGCAGAGCTAAGTGAAACCCACAGATTGCATCTTGTGTGGCTTGTCCTCTATGGTCAAAATCTATGTGTTGCTTACAGTGCTGTCTTTGTAGTATACGTAGAAGTAGGAAGCATAGAAAGGAACAGAACAAGGTAATTTTTTTAATAGTAAAACTAGCATGACACGTGCAATAATGTGGGAAAGTAAGACCTGTCATATCAGTTCTTTTACCTCACCTCTTTTCTAATGATGGTTCTTGTTTCTGTACATGGCAGATTGTGTATTTGTCAGAGGTATTTCAGACAAAACTAATACTTATATATTTACTAATCTTTTTTCTTTTCATGGGCTGGAGCCATACATTGTGTTTGTTCAGTATGAGCTGGGCTGTGGGTGTTAAAATGTTATTTACAATGTCCTTCCATGTGCATCAGAGAATAAGCCACACCATGGTGAGCACAAAGAAATAAGCTTTCACTTGCATAAGGAGGTTATGGCAACTCTTCTAGAATTACCTGAGTTTATAAATAGGAAAATATATTTTCATGCTGTGGAAAATGCAAATACATTAAATAGCAGAACTATCCTTTACATTTTAGAGAGGTTAGAGAGCTGAGAATGGTTACCAGCTCTACAGTAGGAAATCTACTTTTCACTGTTTCTTTCACAGGTATTTAAAAATATTATTTTAAAATTATTGAGTCCTCATAATGTTTAGTGCATTCCAAACAATTTCATACTGACTCACCAGGTTTTGTTAGAATAAAAACAATATCCTTTCAAAAATGCAGTTTTATAATTAAAGTGTTAAGCATTTAAGTCCAATGCTATGGAATACAGATTTCTAAGGTTTCAGTATGAAGCAATAGAGTAATATTTTTAGTAGACATTTTTGAGGAATATTAAAATCAATTCAAAATCAAGACACTAAAAATGAGACTTTCTTTATGTAAGAATAAGTACGTGATATATAGACTTGCAGTCTGTGTAATTGTCCCCATTACATCTGTGGGAAAAGAGAGCATCTCTACAGAATGAACTACCGTGTACTTTCTTCTTTGATGATTTCTTTTCTCATTTTAAACCTATGGAGGTAGATTTGCTTCTTCATTGTTTGTACGTTATCTACGCAGACATCCTAGACTTGAAGCTTAAGTTGTAGATAGCTACGGCATGATGATTGGTTTCAAGTTCTAATTTTTTTGAAAGTCAATATAATATATGTGGTCTGCTCTTCTAAGGATCTGTCCACAAGACAGAGTATAGAAATTTTACCTTCTGAGAGTACATATCACACTGTCTTTGTAGACAACCTGCCAAATTAGAAGACAGTTGCCCTAAATGCTATTGGTTTGTTAGCCTCATGTCTATTTTTGTCCATACTGCTGGAAAAACGTATATTTCCTTCAAATACAAGTACGATCATCAATTTATATGTGCCTGTGTACAGAGTACTGAGACTTAAAACCAGCCTGCTGCTTAGGAAGGGAAATTTCACACACAGTGACAAATTGTTTTGTCTGCATTTAAGAACTACATTAACTGTCACAGATAATGTAGTCAGGAAGTGAGTTCACTTCAGGGACATCCTGGTCGCCAAATTGGAGAAAAATGGATTTGATGGATGGACAATTCACTGGATAAGGAATTGGCTGGATGGTCATACTCAGAGAGTTACGGTCAACGCTCAGTGTCCAAGTGGAGACCGGTGATGAGTGCCATTCCTCCGGGAATGGGGTTGGGACCTGTGTTATTTAACATCTTTGCAGGTGACATGGACAGTGGGATCAAGTGCACCCTCAGCAAGTTTGCAGATGACACCAAGCTGAGTGGCGCAGTTGACACGTTAGAGGGAAGGGATGCTATCCAGAGGGACATGGACAGGCTTGAGAGGTGGGCCCATGCCAATCTCATGAAGTTCAACAAGGCCAAGTGCAAGGTCCTGCATCTGGGTCAGGGCAATCTCAAGCGCAGATACAGATTAATCAGAGAATGACTTGAGAGCAGCCCTGAGGAGAAGGATTTGGGTGTGTTGGTTGATGAAAGACTCAACATGAGTCAGCAATGTGCACTTGCAGCCCAGAAGGCCAACCGTATCCTGGGTTGCATCAAGAGAAGTGTGACCAGGAGGTCGAGCCAGGTGATTCTGTCCCTCTGCTCTGATGAGACCCCACCTGGAGTACTGCATCCAGTTCTAAGGCCTCCAACATAAGAAGTACATCGAGTTTTGGAGCAGGTCCAGAGGAGGGCCACAAAGATGATCAGAGGGCTGGAGTACCTCCCCTGTGAGGACAGGCTGAGAGAGTTGAGGCTCTTCAGCCTAGAGAAAAGTAGAGTCTGCGGAGACCTTATAGCTGCCTTCTAGTAGGTACTACAGTGAGTACTTCCAGAAGGTACTACAGGAAAGCAGGGGAGGGACTTTTTATAAGGCCATGTAGTGGCAGGACAAGGCAAAAATGATTTTAAACTGGAAGAGGGTGGATTTAGACTAGATATTGGGAAGACATTCAGGTTGCCTGGTGAGGTGGTGAATGCCCCCTCCCTGGAAGCATTTGAGGCCAGGCTGGATGGGACTTTAAGCAATCTGATCTAGAGGAAGGTGTCCCTGCATATATAAGGAAGATGGGAACTAGATGATCTTAAAGTTCCCTTCAGACTGAAACCATTCTGTGATTCTATGACCTGCCCATTCAAGAGACGGCAGTATTCATAATGTCAGCTGGGGCCATTGTATGCCTTGAGGAAGAAGTATTGAACATCTCTTTTAAAAGAAAGCCTTATGCACTGTTTTGATTAGGAATACAACGCTTGGGGAAGAAACAAAAAATAAGGGCATGGTGAGAAAAAAGATGCACCGAGGCTGAGGTTACTCTTCCATCTGAGAGATTTCTGTGTAATGGAGTCTCTTTTTTTTTTTTCTTAATACAGAATTTTAATGTATGGTGTTGAATAACACTGTAGAAGGAGTAGGTACTGTATTATTTTTTTAACAATTTTTTTTTTGTCTGGGTTTACTAAATGAAAAAAAATCATCACAAAAAATAAACCTATAAAGAAAATATATAGATAGTTCTGTTCATAGATACAGGTACTGTTGGAGGTTTGATTTAAATGAAAGCAATGCACACATACATTTGGGCAAAAAATCACCCTACATTTGTATTTTCTATGAAGGCTCTTACTGTACTGTGAACAAACAGTAGGTTATCTACTACTGCAAGTGCCATCTAATACTGTCATTTTCATACCTTTCACTCAACTGTAAATATTAAGTGTCTCTGAGAACAAGGCCATGCTATACAAACATTTGAGGGAAGGCTCGCAAAGCAGACAAAAAAAAAAAGAGACATCCACTTTCCAAGGATGACTCTCAATACCAAAATTTTTGTGAGCTGCTTAGAGGAGTTGATCATTCCTTATTTCTTGTAACTGAAGTCCCTCTTTACACATGCTAAATTTTTACAGGAAAATTTCCAAGTGTATGAACACCACTTGTAAGTACTGTTCATCCCTGAATGGTCACTGAACTCAGTCCTCTAGATTAATAAGCAACAGAGGTGGGCATGGTGAAAGTTCTTCTGGATGAGTTCTCTAAGTCTTCTTGACTTATTTTAATTATTGTTGAATGAGGAATGCCTGGCCTCAGTTCATTATATGTTTGTACAACAGTTATTTCAGTAATAAAGACGCTACTTCCATCATGGAAAAATCACAGAAGGAAACCTAAATATTTCCATGCTCTTCTTTCCTTCACTTTTACTAAAGTTGTGTGCGTAGGCTTGCATATACTTTTCTAAACTTGAGTAGAGAAATAAGAATGATTCAATCTCAACTCCTTTCTTTTACATTTTTAAATTATTTTTAATTATTATTGATTAAATAGGGAAATGTATCTGTGTTTTATTTACTCTATCCACTACATCTGCTTTGAAAACAAGAAAAATAGAAACATAAATAATAATTTGCTTGAACAGTCCATTTTAATTGACAGCTCTCAAAAAAAAAGTTGTAGATTTCAGTGTTTCAGAAATGCCAGTATTTCTCAGCAATATGTATTTGTGATTTTAAATAAAAATTTCAAATTTTTATTTCCTACAAAGTTTACACTAAATATAGCTTTTCCTGCTCCTCAGCAGGAGGCAGTCTGATTAGACATGATAGTGTTCAGTATACACTAAAAGGAGAGGTATTGTTGAAGTGGAGATGTTACAGATCTGTATAGTTGGGTTGTTACCATTTTTGAACAAATTCCCACTCAAACATGCAGCCTGTTTACTTTCATATTACCTTGTTTCTTAAAATGCATTATATCTTGCTTGTTTCAGCAAACGTTATTAATGCTGTGAGCCACAGAATGCAGAGGTATACAGTTGTGATGAAATCTTTTCTACACGTTCCTTTCTCCCAAGCTAGAAGAAATTTAAAACCTGCTTGTTTGGTAAAACACTTTTCTGATATCCATCAAAAAGTTACAATAGCATTTGAATATATTATTCACACAACATATTTGTGTACTATATTAGTTTGGGAACACAAACAGCTTTCAAAATGCCATTGTTTCACTTGATTGACTCTTATCAATCAGCTGAGTTGAAATTGTAGACATAGTTCTGAGAGCTGAAAAATACAATTCATCAGATCACTCCTTTCAGAGTTCAAATAAACCTTCTAAAAAGTTTTGGTTTTAACTGATGTTTTCACAAACATTTTCATTCATTAAAGAACATGGAATAACATTTTTCATCTTTGGTTATAAATAATGAAAGCTCTGTGAGAATTCAGAATTATCTCTTCAGGTTACAACATATCCTGGTAAAATTATTTTTCCATACCACATGTTTGATACTAATGATGAGTGATGCAGCAATTTATTTCAAAGACTCTGTGAATACAAAAACCAATCAGTTCATAGTAATTATAAATCAAAGTGACTTACAATAAAGATTTGGCATTAGTATCTTGGCCTAGCGCATAGAACATACAGATGCAGCAAACACTTATTATTCAATTTAGAGTCTTTGCCATTTTTTGTTTTATACCCTAGAGAGAATTCAAAATGAAATAAAAGATGACACTAAGCATGCGGTGCTTCAGAGTACAATGTCATTTTGAAACTGCCTAAATGGATGAACCAAAAACAGAAATAATCTTCTTCACAACATGCAGTCATTATCATTGCCTTTTCTGAGTTCTATAATGAAAAGTCATGTAAATAGCAGTAAATCCTACATATTTGACTACACTAGCTAATTAGCAAATAATTATGCCATGACATTTTGTCAGACTTGCTGATGCTCCATTTATGCACGTTTCAGAGTTAGTACATACATCATTAAATTATTTCTTATTATTTTTTGCATTTTGATGGGATTTGGATATTTGTGATTATAAATAAATAAATACAGTTGATTTTATAAGATAGAAATTTTCTCTGTTTAATTCATTTTGAAAAGAGTAGACAGGTGAATTACCATGGAACTCTTTGCAATGCTTTTATCCTATTTATCCTTTTTATCTTTATTTATTTTTTTTCCCCTAGAAAACTGATGAGCAGTTCAAGCTGAGAGAACTTTCTATATTTAGCAGCTTTATACTGACCATATGAGAAACTGCAGCCTTGTCACTGACTTGCTGCTGATTTACATTAAACTTGATCCAGCATCTCTAACACTCCCTGTATGGTTAATATCATTTTGTATAATTTCAGTCTGGAGAAGAGGAGGCTCAGGGGAGACCTTATCGTTCTCTATAACTACCTGGAGGGAGGTTGTAGTGAGCTGGGGGTCAGCCTCTGCTCTCTTGTAACTAGTGACAGGATGAGAGGGAACGGCCTCAAGTTGCACCAGGGCAGATTTAGGCTGGACATTAGGAAATTCTACTTTTCTGAAAGAATGGTCAGGCACTGGAATGGGCTGCCCAGGGAGGTGGTTGAGTCACTGTCCCTGGAGGTGTTCAAGAAACATTTAGATATAGTGTTGAGAGACATAGTTTATAGTGGGGTTATTGGTGGTAGGTGGATGGTTGGACTGGATGATCTTGTAGGTCTTTTCCAACCTAGCTAATTCTATGATTCTATGATTTATTTATTTATTTGCATGTGCGGTTTTTCTGGAATGAATCGTCAACTTCTGGATTAACATCAGAGATTTTGCTTNAGTGGGGTTATTGGTGGTAGGTGGATGGTTGGACTGGATGATCTTGTAGGTCTTTTCCAACCTAGCTAATTCTATGATTCTATGATTCTATGATTATAGTGATGTATTTGATCTTGAATTATCAGCAGTTTTCTGACTCATACAAACACAAATTCAGGGACAAATAGACAAAAGAAACGAATAAAAGAAACTAGGGTTAAGTGCACCAAAATAATAATTCTATCCACAGCATTTGAAATCCTCTTACCAGAGCTTTTCTGGCTGTCACTTGTCAGATACTCCAGTTTTATGTTATCAATTACTCAGGACTGATTGTAAAGTTATAAACTTATGTTTACCATAGTTATATTAGGCAAATTCTAAATCTAGGATGAAAACAAGGAAAGCCTAAAGTAATTGTACTAAAACTGAGATAAAAAAGTGATTGCACTCACATTATGAACAGTAAGTGATCTTATTTACTATAGCTGCCATTGCAAACTATGCGTACATACTATGGTCCAATTCATGTACACCAGAACATCCTCTGTAGGAGAGACACTTTGAATAAGACCACACCACTTTTGTTTGCTGCAAGACTAGTGACAGTTCTTTGAAAACTGAATCAAAAAAGTTCAGTAAGTTTGTCAAAATTATTGGATGAAGTCAGAACTGTATTTTATGCCTATAATTTACCATGTGTATGGTTAGTAGTCCTGAAACTGTACATGACGTTCTTCTGAGTATTTACTTTTTTAGAGAGCATAGTTTTTCAATGTTATTTTATTGATTTTAAATAAAAGAAAACAAAAACAAATCAACAAGCATTCTACTTATTATTACATTAAAGGAAGTGTAGTATTAATGAAAATGAACAAATCTTATGATGAGTGAGACTGGCAATACCTAATCGCTTTCATTTCAAATAGTAGATAGACAATGTTGTTCTGTGACAGATTCATTAGAAATTTAGAGGCAAGGCAATTTTGCTACTTTTTTCTTAGCTAACTTTCAACGGCTGTACTCCATTAGTTTTCTGTTTAAAACATTCTGCAAAAATATTCCACATATTTAATCAGAAGACAATTTATTTTAAAATTGTGAAGCACTGGAGTAGCTGTGTAATAACTTTTCATCTTTATTTAAATGCTACCACAACATATTATAGAAAGTTTTAAATGAAATATTATTATACATTAAAAAGCAGTTACATTTTACAAGGCAATCTTTAATTTAACATTTAAAAAAAATGACTATATGCTGTTACTTGAAATTACATTCCAAGAAATGGAAGTTTTTTATGTTCAGCTTTCCAATAAAATTTTATCAAAGGTATAGCGGCAGCTGTGAATATGTTCTCATTACATGTAGTTAGTATGGTGCTTGCAGTATAGCATTTACAAAATTATATAATGCTTAATTAAAACTAAGTAGAGAGTGATATATATACACATATAATATTATATGCTTCAGATGCCTTAGTATCTGTCTTTAGAGCATAAATGTGTTTCTTTCTAGCCAGATTTTTCTAACAAACTTTCCCAGGTATATTACCTTTTTTCTAAAATTGCACTCACACACACCAATTAATCTTGTGATTTAGGAATGTCAGAATCCAGAAAACATATTGTTTAATCCTCACTGTTTTCTTTTATTATGCTATAGTGTTGATTTGCAGGAAGTGAATTCATTTATATAAAACAACTGTGCAAGCAAACATTGCAGGACATTTTTGCCTTCAAATAATGATTCATATATTTTTCATTTGCTAATGCTGATTTGCATCAACTGTAAGATTACACATGCAAAGGAATTCAAAGTTACAGCTTTGTTTTTGTATGTTACTCCAAGCATCTGACATAAATCTGTAAATGCAGGAATTATTCAGCTCTGGCTGAAGAATTTTGCAGAAGAGGTGAACTGTACAGGAGTTGTATTCTATGATCCTTCTGTAACTCAGCAATCCTAGGAAACATTTTACTGCATTAACAAAAGAAGTTCATCTTACCTAATTTTATAGCTGTTTAGTTTAAGATGGTTGGATTAACTCTTCAAGTAGCTGTGGAATGAAGGAATTGTCATAACACAAGAGTCCAAGTGTGGCAAATTACTTGCAACAAAAAGAAAATTCAAGAGAGCAAGTTGATAGCAAAGACAACCAGCTGGAAAATAACCAGATTAAAGGCTGGCCTGAATGTGACAATTACTTTTTTGCTTTTTTTAGCTGCAAGAGTTAAGCTAGCAAAACATATGATATAGGCACAGTTATTAGCAACAACAGCAAAAACAAAACAACACACCAACAAACTAACAACAACAAAACCCCACCTTTGATGATATGGCTTAATATCAAGAGGAATCTGTGGGAGTTATATCATTTAACATCTCTTTCCTGTTACTTTACTTCTAGTGGGGTTGTTTGTTGGTCTAACTCTGCTGGCAGGAGCAGAGCAAGGCACTATTTATTGGGAATGTATTACAAAGGTGACTAAAAGATTTGGGGCATAAAATAATATTGATAACTATAAATCACTGGAAGACAGGGAAAATATTCTCAGGAACTATCACTGCATTTAATCTCTGTTTCTATACTTTTTCCAAACTATCTATTATGCCAGGGCTGCTCCAAAAGTAATACTCCAATTTTATTATGTTGTCTTTGATGTCAGAGGCAGATAGTGGTGGTATGGCAGTAGAGGTTGAGCCTTCCCACCAATATTCCATTACCTTTTATTGTCATATGACTGAGGGGCAGATCGACAGAACATCATCTAATATAGAAGTGCTTATGAAACAAAGGTGTAGAAATCTTCCATGTGGAAAAAAAATATAAAAATATATATATTTTTGCAAATATACAAAGGCATTATTTTCAGAGCAACATATGTAGATATTACTATAGATAGGTTAAAGTGTTAGGCAAACACAATGAAAGAATTCTTACAGCTTTCAGGTCCTAGCTTTACATATCTTCAAATAAGTTGCCTGCATTTCAGATATTTTTAAGTTCTCATTCTAGTCAGTGGAGATCTAGTCAAACAGTCTAGAGCATCATTTTACTGAACTGTATGCACCTTTCAGTTCAACAGCAGTTTGTTTCTTGCCAGTACTTACTGACAGATGATTTCCTTACCTCCTTGAAGCTATTATCTGTTTCTCTTGCATTCTCAGTTTTCGTTTGAAAGAAGGTAAATCTCTAAACATTTTGTATGTGAAGTCCAGCGGTGAGCTGAATGCAAACTGCACGAATATGTGCAAGGAGAATGGAACAGCTGTAGGATACATGATAACTCTTCTCTTCTATGTAACCAGTGAATGGCAACAGTTTGTTTCAGAAGAAAATTCAGAGCACAAAGTTAGCAGAATCTAACAATCTCAAATCTCCAGAGTCTCCAATTCCAGGAAGAATGGTTGGTGTGATTATAACACACACACTTATTTATAAAATAGGTAAATAATATATAAATTATAATAACAAATAATACCCAAGGGCAAGGGGAAATGTATGTGCAATAATAACCAAAACTGTAGTTTCTCTTTTTCACCATGGAAGTGAAGTAGTACCAAGGATATGTATCAGTGAACATATTCATCCCTGCAGAGAAAGTTACTCAATTCACAGTGACACAGCTTTTCATTTACAGCAAAATAAAAGTTTATCTTCTGCAGAACTGCCTCTTGTTTTGCAGAGACGCACTTTCCCAGAATAAATTCTGCTGCCCTTCAGTTAAAGTCCATAAGAACTAAATCTGTGTAACAGAGGATTCAGTGTCCCATCTCATCCCTTACCATTGGACAGTTTTAATATCCTTTACCTTCCCAGAATATTTGTTGAGAGCTTAGGAATCATCTACGACGTTCAAAGCAGTTGCTGAGGATTTTAAATGGGTGGTTTTCTTCCTGCAAAAATAACACCAAAAGAAACTTACTTTTTTTTTCCTTTTATTTTAGTGACATTTGTTTAACAAATTACATTAAGTAAGTGAGCAACAGTTCTAAACTGCAATGACTGGAAGATTTTCTGTATTGCTTTAGAGTTCACATGTCTCGGTGACACCAATCCAATAAAATGTAGGTGCTCGTTAAAAATGCACATGCTGAAATTATTTCACTGTAATAAAAGGTATCATTGTTTATTTGTGACATTTAACATGTACTTGTCAGTTCCTAATAGTTTTCTGACTCTAAGATATCAATATATGTGACCTCTTACCAAAGCATATCTTTTGCAGAATCCTACATTGTTGAACAAAGAATAATATATGGTCATTTAGAATAACTAGCAACAGAGTAAGCTCTTCAAAAGATTCTGTTACTGTCATAGATTATTTCAGCTACTCCTAAATACATTTACAGAGCTATTCAAAGTATCATTATGGGCTTGTAATGATTATCAAATAAGGAAAAGGGGGGAGGGGGGACATTTTATTGTGGAAGAAAAACACACAAAAACCCCACATTTTTTCCTGGTCTGTGCCTGAGTGTGAATAGATGAAATATTTCCTCATGGCAAACCTTTTGTTGAGAGCTTTTTCACTCTTAGATGACAAAAGCCACTGGATGCATAAAAGCATTTCAGTATTGAAAGTAGGTTAGGTGGGAAGGTTATTTGGTATCTCAAACAAAAAAAATCATTCATGAGATCTGACTGATTCATCTGTTAAAGTATAGACAATTAGAACCAGGTTTGTAGATCGTCTGGATGTGTTTTATCACGCATAAGGAGAAAAGGGTGGATCATTCATAGGGTCATTCATCTAACCCAAAAGAAAACTTCAAAAATATATGAAAGCAATACAAAATAAGTAAGCCATATGGATTAAGTTTTTAGGCCCAGTTTTGTCTTTAGATGCATAAAAATGTAGAAACAAGAACCATAAAAAGCGAACTTGGGTAAGAATTCTTTCATCCCATGTTTCTGTTAAAAGATAAACAAAGAACTTTCCTGTTTTTCTTTGTCTTTTTATCTGACAATACAGTTGATAATATAAAACCACGCATATGTCCTACCTGTTAACAGAGGTTAGTCTGATACCAAAGGACTAGTGCCAATCTTTTAACTGTTTTTGGCACTGTATTTTAAATATCTCACAAGTATAGGCCAGAAGGATATAATTAGAATAGGTATCTCCCTACTGGGCTATTTTGTAGCACCGTGCAGACCTTCTGAGTAAAATTTACAGCACACAGGAGACGGAGAAACACCATAAGGATCTGGGTACAGCATTAATGTTTTTAATGAGCATTGACAAATTTATTGGAATCAAATGCAGTAATAATAAGCTCTTAAAATGCAGAAAGAAAAACTGAGAAAAGCTAGCAGTGTATCTTACCAAATCAGTAACACATTAATTTTATTGTCTTAAAAGAGAAAGAATATGCCCAGCTAAAGAAATGTAAAACATCTGACTTTTAAAATTTCTTAATAAACTATTACAAATCTCACTGTTTCTTTTTGAATTATTATCTATGATTTTTCTAACGTCTTTCTTGAAAATCTCATCAACAAGTGTAAAACACAACTGAAGGCTACCTTTTCTTAGCAAAAATCAATATTCCACCTCCTACATTAAATAACTATTGAGAAAAAAATAAATACCAAATGAAATTGTTAAGTAATAGTCTGATACATGTAAACTTCAATCCATATTCATTTCTCACAGAAAAGCTTAAGAAAATATATTAATCTTAGCGTATATTCTAGTAAAGATAATAAAGGTGTAGATCACCAAGGACAAGAAAATATAAGCACTTGATATACAAAAAACAGGCACAAAAGTAAACAGTTTTGCCACAAGTATACCAAAAATGATAGCAACTCTCTTGTGTCAATGAGAAAGGATGAGAAAGTGCCCTGTGAGTTATGATTTTAGTGTTATTTGTCTTCACTTTGGTCTGGAAGATGAATAGCTAGTTTGTCTGAGTGTGCAAAGGATTTGTATTGCTAGAGAGGACTTTCTGTGCTTCTCTATGGATTAACAATATAATCACATCTGGGAATAAATTATTTCATAAAACAATTACCTTCATTCCAACCTAGAATTCAACCTAAGAACATTATACTCTACTAGAATAATGATCCTGGGATGAATTTCTTTAAACATTTTTTTATGGACATCTACTCTCTAAAACTCTATGGTCACAGTAACATTATTGTTAGAACCATGATAGAGGCATTTTAGAGGGTACAGAAGCAGTGTGGTACAGAAGTCTTCACCTGGTAGAAGTCCTCCATTCTAAAGAGTCACATAGTCCAAGCTCTATTACTTGACATAATTTGTCAAAGTTTTTGTGCAAATGAAACCACAGCACTTGGTGTGATTAGTCTGATCTTACTATTAAAAAAGCATTCCAAAATTATTAATAATAATGCAAATCAAAGTTGTTTTGTTAAACAAATATGGTCTAGAAAAAAAATAGCAAAAGCGTGGAATGTCATTTTGAGATATTTTTGTTTAAAATATATAGCTACAGTTCAGTCATGGTTCAGTTAATTAAAAATGTAGACTACAACTTGTCAAGAACACAAAACTGTACAAAAAATCATAAAAAAGAGATCATAATAAATAGTGCAAGTAATATTGCAAGGTCAGATATATTTTAATTGTAAACTAATAAAAACTTTCTGATTTTATTCTGAAGAGGAAGGTGATGATGGCGGGGGAGGGTTGAAGAGACAGGCAGGGAATAAGCTCAGTATTTGTATGGGTCTGCACACATGCAGAGACATGGGCACACACTCTTATCTGCTGCCTCATTGATAGAGCCTTCACCTAGTAGATAATGAATGATGAAGAGGGATGAATCCTCTTTCTCTGAGGAGAGATTTTTTCTCTGTAGTTGGCTACCACATGGATAACTAGGTAGTAGTGGAAGGCACTGATTAATAGGACATTCATATTATTTAAAAGGGTCAATGTCTTTAAGTAGAATAGGTATCTCTCCATCTTATTTTTAAATCTCAAAAAACAGAACACCATATTTAGGATTCTAGTTGCTAACATCTGACCATGAACACGATGCAAAAGAGTAATGCCTAGGAAACCCAAGCAGACACTGTACTGGAGATTTTAGATTCCATTTTCTGATTTAGGCAGTTCAATCTTCCTCAGTTTTGCCTTTGACACTTGATTTTTCCTTTTAATCTCACCCATCATTTTTTAACTTGTCTCTGTTTCTTTCTTCTCAGAATGGAGAGACATAAAATTTGGAGTAAAAACTGATTACATGATACTGTCTTTGGGTGCAAAGACAATCAACTTTCAGAGCACAGACAAGATCATTTATAGCTTTTTTTTTTAACAAGGTAGATTTCCTGCTGCTGTTCCTATTTCTTCACAATATCACTTTCATAGAGGCATAATATGGTACTTAATACACCGTGGGCAAATTGTTCCCAAAATGAAACAATATGATCTCCACTCAACCAAGAAAAGAAAATATGATTGATGTACTTTAACTGAATTACATGAATGAAGGTCAGAGTATAGTTTTCATGTCATATTGGTATGAAAAGTAAATCTTTATATGGATGCTGGGAAATCTGACAAACTTTCATTAGCCGTTTCAGCTCTTGGAATCTCATCTCCCAAGGATAAATGCATACACAGAGTCTTCCTAAACTGCATCTTATTATTTGAGATCACACGGAGTAAGATAACTGGAGAAAAAAAAAAAAAAAAAGACTACTATTGCATACCCAATAAACATTCCTGGATGTTTATAAATGTCTACATATTGCAGAAGAAATAACAGCATAAAGGTATGCTTTTGGATCAAGCAACACTAGGAGACTGTACTGCTTTTCCTGATTGTTTTTATACATTAATTGCATTGAAATTATCAAATTTTTTCTATGTGCTATTAAATTAATAGCTGTATAATAAAAAAAGATGTTGCAGGGAAGCTGTGAGAAAACTGGGACAGACAATACACTCAGGAACAACTGCCATCATGAAAGCTTTGGACATATTGGTAATGGGTAAGCTACAAACAATGCAAGTAATGTCCCTGTTCTCCAACTTTCTTTTGTGCCTATTTAACTGTGCTTCCATTGTAAGCAAGTTGACTGCTACAGAGGTGAACCAGAATGACCTGATGGCATCTCATTTTTTTTCTAGAATATGGTGCTTCTGCCTTACTACTTAAGGCATAATTACTTCATAAATTACATGTTCCTATGTAAGTATAAAATCCCATGTGAATAATTCCTTGGAGTTTCCTTGAAATCTAGTGGTAAAATATCTGAGTTATAAACATTTTTAAATGAGTAATGGCATCAGTGAAAATAAACAACCTTTAACTTTTCATTCTTGAACTAGGAGCTGATCCATGTCTTAATTTTCCTATCACCTTAAGGCAAATAATTTTTTTAAATGACAGTAAGATTTTGATCAAATAATTTAGTTATATTTTCATAAATTTCTCAGTCTCTACTGTCCTGTTGCTTTAAAGCTGTTTAACACACACATTTGCTTCGTGTATACTTGAAATAATATCTGTATGCATGTTACAGTTCTACATTGTGATTTCTTTTTTTTTCAACTGATATTTATATTACAGATCTGAGAGTCTTGCATCCTTGTTTCATTCACCAATATTTGAATATGAAGCAAAGTTGAAACTATCATCCGTGATGATTAAAAAAAACAAAACATAAAGGTAAACTTTGAAAATATTTTCAGTCTCTGTATGTGTTGCTTAGGGAGCTTTGGAAGACAGTATTTTTGATATTAGAAGATATTTCATACTTCTTTTTAGTGTTTACCTAAATTCAGAAGGATTCTTTAGGTATTAGAGTTTTCTAAATAGCAGTGACAATTTTTCGTCTTCACTGTTCACACTTTAAAAATACACACAGTGGTATTTATGAGGTTTGCTCTGAATTAAGATATTTTTGTACCATTCATAATCACCAAACCTCTAGCTCCACAAAAAAATGGAAAGGTTGAGACTGGATTGCAGCTGCATCTTCCAGCAGTGTTTTTTATATTTTAAGATGACAGTTCATTATAGTTAGTTCCTCCTACTGAAGTCATTAGATATTTGTGTGTAGTGTCATTATCTTTGTTGCTGAACAGAGATTGTTCAGAACAGTTTGGTTTGCTTTTGAGTGAATACAATTTTTTAATTGTTTTAATTTTGTATACACTGAAGTCCAAATGCCTGTTCAGTTTTTTTTTCTGCCTTTCTATCCTTTTATCATCATGGTTTTTTTGTTTTGTTTTGTTTTTTTTTTTAACTTCATTTTGCTAAAGTGGCTGACAAGAAATGGGGCTGTTTTTTCAATACAGTGCACATGAACACAGTTAATTCAAGGATTTATTGTATTGGGAAGCAGGAAAAGCTTGAGATTCCCAGTTCCTTTTAAGTAAACAGTCTGTAATTCCTGCTGCATGACTCCCTTCCCTCACCTTGTGCTGATTTGAATTTGGCACTAGAAATCTAATTTGTAGAAACGGGAGTTTGGACAGTACAGGACTAGTGGGACCTGGAATATTTAGTACTCTACATGCAGTGCCAATCTATAACCTTATGCTCAGCTCAAGGGTTTATTAAAGGCTATTACACTCACAACAACTCAGCATTGCTTAGCTACATTAAATTACAAAGTTTTGTTTTTTTCTGTCTGCAACTTGCAAGTTCTCCTAAAATAAACCCCAAATTCATAGAGCATTAAACATTTTTTTCTGTGGTGGTGTATTTTTTTTTCGTACCACTGGTTTAATATTTAATAATAAAATTTCATTTGAAGAAGTTCTGACTGTTTCTGCTTGTTTTGTTGATCTGAGGCTGCTTTATGAGAACTGAAATGGTGTATGAAAACCCTAAACTTTCTAATGGCTTGTAGAATTTTTTTCTGCATCAACACCTTTTCTTCAATTTCTTAGCTACAAGCAATTTCTATCCCATCACCCTGTTGTCTATGTGAGGACAGACTTTTGGTGTTGGTGGTTTCTCTCCTGGAAGGCAGTATTAGCAGACAGAAAATTGCATTATTTCCTTCAATCTCCATTTCTGTTCTGTTTCTCCATTTATATTGATAGTAAACAATCTTTTGCCATTTCTGCCCGTTTCTGTTCTTTTCTCCCCATCTGTTTTCACAGCACAGATTCTTCAGTGGGCTTAATGACCTTTTAATCATTGTGTAATCAGGTTGGTTAGGCACAACGTTCCTGAGAGCAAATGGGTAAATGTGAGTGGAGTGTAACAACTGCTGTTTGCAGAGTTCGTAGTGTGTCAAGCATGACTGAATCAACAATATCTGACTCACTGTGGCCCAGATACAAATGAAAAACACCTCACAAACAGTCATTCCCTTAATTACATTCTGGCCACAATTTGTTGCTTTATTCCTACTTCAGTGATCAGTGGCCTTTCCAGTTATCTTTACATATGCCACAGTGTTGAGACAGTGTGTCTTCTGGAAATGTAATATTCTTATAGACCTTTGAGATATCTTTGACCAGGTCAAGGTCCTCCAAACAAACTTTTCAGGAATCATTGACTCACAACACATAGTTTATCTTACATCTTCTTCCACGGTATGATTCTTGTAGTTTGTTCAACAGAGATGTTCATGAATCACTATGAATAAACAGAAGTGTTATTTTTTCCTTCATCGTCATTGACTTTTGTCTGTCTTAGTGACTGACAGAGGATGAGTAGCTATGATATCTGTGACATCCTGAGTATCAGATTCCTAATGGTTCTGGAGACTGTCATCATACATATGAGGGATGTACCGGATGCCCTTGAATCTCAACTGATCTACAGTTATTTTTCATCTTCCTGACCTAAATTTCTGATTTTTGATGTCACTGATGTTGACAGAATATTGACACCTGACAGAGTAGCAACAACAACGTAAGTATTATATTCTGCAAAGAAGTTTCAGAGTTTTTTGTGCTAAGAATAATGATTAACTGATATGAGCTTTAATATGAAAAAAAACAGAAAGAGTTAAATACTCATAAACATTACTGAGCAAACAGATCTAAAACTTGGAAAGCATAGAGGGAAGATATCAGAAGCCTAGTGTATTTCTTTGTGACAAAAAAAAAAAAAAAAGATATAAATGGCATTCCCATTGTATCTCTAGATCATAAATTTAGAATCTCAGATATTTTATCAAGATTTTATAAATATTGGGATACTTCAATGCAGCAGTGGTTGAGTTTTGTTTGGAATTCTTTAAATCACAAGTCAAAATCATTGGATACTCAATTTTGGGGGCTCAGAAAATAAATTTAATTTAAAAAAAGAAAAAAGAAAAAAGAAGAGGAAAGCAAAACAAAATACACATTTCCTGACTGTAATGCACTAAACAGCAGTTTAAAAAAAAAAAGAAAAAAAAGATCGCATTTCAAATAATGTTTCTGATGTTTATGAATTTTCACACTGTTGATTAAAATGTTTAAAAGATTTTATTTAAAGGTGTCTACATAAACAATATTGTATCAAATAGTAACAAATTTTTAGTCAAAAAATAAATAAAATTGTATTGTTTTTAATTTTTAGACTGTATTGTCAAAAGAACTTCGAATGTAAAGAGTTTAAGGAATTTTATCCACGCAACATTGTAAATACATTTGTTTGAAAATATTCTTTTCTACATATTATGAAGTATGAAAAACCATCAGTTATAACTAAAAACTATCAGCTAGTTTCAGCTAGTTGAACTTTGTTCAAAACATAATTTTATAATAAAGGAGAAAAAACACCAGGTGATAATAGGAGAAGTAAGATTTATATGTAATGTTATGGTTTTTGACTTTTATAATTTTAGGTGAACATTTTGGAATACTGCTTAAATACCATCTTTCAAGGAATTTAAACAAGTTGTGCAGAAGGCATACAATATCTTACCCCTTCTACTGAATTTTGAATGAAGAAATTTGATCAACTGAAGCATATTCTTTTACTTGCCTTCTCAATCAGTTATTCCTCATAATGAAAAAATCTGAACTGTTGAAAAGAACAGTCCTCTGAGAGTCATTACAATTTGGTCTCAGTTTCAGTAAATCTTTGGTCTGAAAAAGATGAATTAATGTCTTCAAATATAATTTAAAGCAAACTGGACATTCAGTGTCAAATATCCACTGGATTGTCAAAGAATTGGTAGTGACAGTTTGTGAGAGAGATTCTTAGCTCATGTGGATTGATGAGAATATATTAACATCAGCAGAGTGACATTGATTTATGTTACCATTAAAATATGAACTGCACAGCTTTGGATTCCCCTTTTGCGTTGTCTAACTCAGTTACAAATGTATTGAGATGTCTGTCTGTCATACAGTAAATTAAATAAAAGGAAACATGTTTGCATGTGTCTTTTCTGTGGCAATTACAATGCTTTCACTTCCCAGAAGTGCCCGGTAAATTACAAGAATGTTTCTCCTGAGCACAATAAACAATATATTATATGAAGGGAGACCTTATGCTCTAGCTACATAGTAGGTATCAATTTAACCTCAAATGCCAATCTGTAACTAGCTGCTGAAATGAAGAATTAAGCATATGTAATGACAAGATGAACAGAAGAGTCTCTTTCATTCATATTTAATTATATACTACCAGAAGTCCACTGGCTTCTCTAATACAGCTCTTGGCATTACCATCAGTTTAAAGAATGAACAGCATTTTCCTTCAGTGCAACAAAACCCTTTGCTCTGCTTTCTGCTCACTGAACAATGCAGTCTTTGTTTGCCAAAGTAGCAGATCCCAAAATTTCGGAGCTTTTTAACCTTTCTTCATGCTGGTGATTACATTTGCAATTCATGCCATGTGAATTCTATATGCTATTTATAAATCCTTGGGGGGTGGGGGGGATAAAAAAAAAGGGGGAGAAAAGTAAAAGAAAGAAAGAAAGAAAGAAAGAAAGAAAGAAAGAAAGAAAGAAAGAAAGAAAGAAAGAAAGAAAGAAAGAAAGAAAGAAAGAAAGAAAGAAAGAAGGAAAGAAAGAAGAAGAAGGAAAGAAGGAAAGAAGGAAAGAA
>NC_034410.1:25338438-25367833 GCF_002078875.1 Numida meleagris | reverse complement strand
TTTTTTTTTTTTTTTTTTGCAAATGCTTAATGAATGAGAAATATGAATAGGAACCATCTGATTGACCAGGAGTCATTTCTTTGTGACATCAAAATGTACTGCTTCTATTTATTGGAAAATACAGTCTTGAATACAAAATGGAAAAGAAAGGGAAAAAAAAGAAACTGTTCTTTTTTTAATAGAAAAATTGGTTGAATGGCTTGATCAGTTCTCCCCTTTCTCCTTAATTTCTGTAGTCCTTGTAACCATAGAAGGATGACGATAAATCTGTGCAAATTTATGCATGGGAACAATTCTATGATTCTACAATTCTATGATTCTAAATCAGTTCTTTGCAACCCATAAGGTTTAAAGCATGTGTACTGGGGATACGTAACATTTTGTTGGCAAAAGAGAAACATTGTGAAGGCAAGGAAGGCCTGTAGCCCTGTTCTGTTCCACAGTCATCCTTTGCAGTTTTTTCCTGTGATTCATGCAAATCTCTGTCAAGTAGTGGGAGGGAGCTGTCATACCCATGAGAAAGAACAGAAAAGTAAGATGGTCAGACCAAAAAGGATGAAACTGGTTTTGAAACTATTAACAGAGTTTATCTGTTTTCACCTACATTTTCAAAACCAGAATATCAGAATCTATGCAAAGAAAAATACAATTTGTTAAACAACAAGGAGACCACAAAATTGAGGTGTTTATCAGCTTAATTCTGTACACAGTTTCAAGTGATCTGTGGGCCAAGAAAGGAGATTTGTGTTTTGTTACCGCCCGCGGGCAACCCTTCGCTTTTTACTCTTGCACGCCGAGACCAAAACCCCGGTCCGGGCCAATCACTGCATATAAGCACCAATATGGTGAACAGCAAAATGGCATTTATTGTTAAAAGTTACAGAACTAGATAGTATTTCTTATCTCTTACTCATCTGTTCCTGAAGCTCACGCAGGCTACTGGCCAATCATGCTGAATATCACGCGCTGTGCACGTGTTTTCGGAGACCATATATGGTGCCATCATGCACTGCCTTATCCAGGCAAAAGGTGCCACCTCTCAATCTTACGACATGGGTTCATCTGAGTCGGTCAACCAATAGCAAGCACCATGGGGAAGGGCCTTCCGTGTTACATCCCGAGCGCTCCATTTTACGCCTACTACCACATGTTTCCTGAATTGTAACCAAGGCTTCTGCAGAAATTCTATGGGTAATGCAAGCTGAGAGACTCAAGAACAGCCATTGAGTAATGTATACAGAACCTATGCATGCTTGTATCTGAGCTAAGAACGTTAAATATGATGCAAAATTTGCAGCAGTATGTCTATCCTTCTACAGGAGTAAAATAAATAGGTATATATATTAATCCAATTTTATCTTTGTTCATCTGAGAAAGACTAAAAGAGGAACACAAAATACCATCTCTTTCATCTTGGAAGAACTCCCATCTGACAGTAGCTGTAAAGGAGAGAGGCTGACTTAAACCAAATCCCCTGAAAGGAAGGGATTTCTTACATGCAATATTAAAGGTTATGTTTCATTCTGCTAAAGAGGCATTTCTTAACTGAGGAGAACATGAGTAAAGGTTGCCTGTTGAGATTTGACATGACAACCATTGTCATCTTTTTGAGGTATAGCTTGTAGAACAGATGTCCATTTATAGAACAGTACAAAATCTTTAATGCTTTTGAGAAGCAGAGCTTTTTTTAAAACTGCATTTCTCAAGGGAGTCTTTTTTTTTTTTTTTTTTTTTTTACCAGAAGCAAAGACTTCCATGTTCTATGTCTGTAGCTACTGCTGTACAATGCCCTCTTTCCCACCCTTGCTGTGACTGTGTTTTAGGAAGTCACAAATGAATAGTCATATGATTTCCTTTCAGGTTAATGGAACAATAAATAAATGCCAAACCTTTTGCTTTTTAATAATGATTGTGGATTTTGCAAAAGGTAATAACTGACTTCAAGAAGGGCAGAAAGTTTCTTGCAAGATCACCAAGTCACTTCATCACAGTTTCAATCCTTTTATGATTTTTAGAGAAGCAATATATAATAACATTAAATAAGTATTAAAGTAATATAAGTATGGATGGTTAACTTACACGGAGGACCGTAAAAATCTTAAATGTTATCTACAGGTAAGTTTTTACTTGTTCTATTTAGCTTTTAATATAATCATACAAATATGTTGTGATTTCAACATTACTCCTTGTGACTTATTTTCTATTTCCCAGGTTTATCTGCGATGAGTGATTCAAAACTAGTGGGTATCCCAAGTACCGAACAGTTCTGAAGTCTGGAAAATTTATTTCCTTCTTCCATTTTTGAAGGAGTAATTCAATTAGTAAGAGCTCATATGTTAACCTCTCTTTGATCTTATATAATGATTTGCTTATTCTTCCTTGAATTTATTACGAGAAAAGTGTGCATAAATCCTAGCATGGGGTTTTATACGTTCCTGAATAATGGCCTAGTGAGTAGAATAACTGAAGGTAAAACCTGTTATTTTCTATACTGTAATTAAGTTTATCATGTTACAAGAACAACATGTAGTTTACTCGGTGCAGTTGGGATCTACCGTACTCTTCCTGGTTAATATATCACCCTGTGTGAGTTACTAAAGACAAACATATACATTAGCAGATGATTTTAAAGAATTAATTAAATTAAAGATTTCAAATTATTATATTTATTACCATTTGCTTAAGACAATGTATAATAAATCTTAATGCACATACATAATGAGATTTAAAACTACTTTTTTAAAATCCCATAAAACCAGATACTCTGTTACATTGGAAAACTAAGTCTCTCAATATGGAATTTCAAGTTATCATTACATACTTGTTGGAGAATTCATGCATTTTTAAAAAATGCTTGCTTGCTTAGGATTATATATCACAACTTCAGAAATATTTTTGTTGGTACCACTGATTTTAGTGGAGTGCATATAACATCATAGATTTGGTCTATCTGGTATCATTCATAAAGTTCAGAGTATATTAGAAATCAATCCTAGAAGAAGTTGATGTTAATATACATGTACTCAGGTGTGTCATGATCTTGAGCTATGTAGCAAGGCCTACATAATTATTGTTTCCAAGAACCACTGCAAAGCTGAAAAGCTAATAAAAGAGAACTTGAGAGTAACATGATTCTAATTTTATAAGTGGAGGAATTAGAAAATAAAAGAGGAAATTATGTACCTACTCCATCTTAGCAGTCAGGAAGAATGTCACCGTTTTCTTAAATGGAAGTAAAATAACATCAGAAATGGGATGACTGGTCCACCCAGATGACAGCTCATACTGAAGCCATCTCTAACTCTTCACTTTGACTGAATACTCAGATAAAAACTTTCTTAGGTTTTAATTGCAGATAAAATATTTCTTACTTTTTTTTCTTGTTTAAGAAGATGCTTACCAGCTTACATGCGATGTAAGTATCATGAGCAGCAGCAGTTGCTTTACAAAATTTTTTTCATGAACAGAGTAAACAGCCTCATAAAATCCGCATGAGCTATCAGTGTATGGCTTTATAGTTACCTTGGGGCTGCGGCAATTAAAATACGGTATTTATTTAAAAAGAAAAATGTCAGGCTCTTTCATTTTTCAGATATATGTGTTGGTTTTGTGTTTTAACTACTACTCCTTTTTGCTGAGGGACCATCTGGGATCTGAATATTATTAAATTGTATATAATAAAAAGATAATATGACTCAATTAATTGAGCAAGCTTTATAAAGTCTCCAACAAACTGATGAGAGCATCTTTCAAAAACTTGAATGAGCAAATCAGAATGATATGGTCAACATGACTGGAAAGTTAGGATTTTTTTTAAAGTCTTGGCCCTTCCTCTGTACTTGTTGTAAAATATTCGGGGCTAGAAAATCTAGACTTGAAGGACAGAGGAGAATATTCTGCATTTGTTTCTTTCTGTTATTTTACCTCCTTCCCTTTCCATGAATGAAAATTCTTTGCTGTGAGAGTGACAGAGCACTGGAACAAACTGCCCAGAGAGACTGTGGGGTCTTCTTCACTGGAAATATTTAAGACCCACCTGAACACATTCCTGCTCAACCTCCTGTAAGGAACATTGGACTCTGACCTCCAGACGTCCCTTCCTACCCCTGTGTTTCTAGATTCTATTGTTCTAGGATTCTCTCAGAAAAGTCTGGAAGATTTTTAACTATCTGTCAACTAGAATAATGAGGATAATGTTATTAATGTTAACTAAGCAATATTTAATTACTCTTACACTAAAAATTTCTTGTTTGGATTTTACCTCAAAGATGCATAAAAACAACCGAAGTACTTGTCTCCCTTCTTCCCTCAAATTACGGTGTGGCATTTATTCAGGAAACAATCGTGTACTTCAGCCTTCATGCCTCGACACAATACCCTCTCAAGTTTTCTAGTTTGGGAAATTGTTATAAATGTCAAGATAGTTTTTGTTTTTCAGTAGATGTTATCAAGACTATTATAAAAAAAGAAAGAAGCAAATTCAGTGGCTTGATGTAGCCATGCTCCCAGTAGATCAGAATTCCTCTAGAATGTAGAACAAGCTAAAGAACCTAATTTGAGTAAAAGAAACATGAATCTGGCACATCATTGCTTGTTCTGGCTACTTCGATATAATGAATATTTCCTGAGCCCTGATCAGAAATTCTCTTCTTGAAAAGGTATTTCTTTACAAAATCTTTATCAAATGAGTGTAATCCAGCAAGAACTTCAGTTACTTTTAAAAATGATTCTATCTAAAAAGACCTCTAAACATCTCTAAATTTGAGTTGATGAGCATATACATGTGCAGTGTACACAAACAAAAATAATGAACAATCTGCTGAGACAGGCTGCTCACCCTGACATATTTTCACTTGCATTGAAATGATAATGATGTGTATCTGCAATTTAATTTCTCATTACAGTTTTTACTTATATCTAGGAAATACTTGCCATCAGTGGTTTTAATAAGTCTTCCTGTTTATTTCCAATTATCGAGTAAATAGATGCATAGGCTGAGAATTTACAGACATGCTTTATTACCAAAAAATAGGTATTCATCACAGCAAAAAAAACCTAAAACAGATTAAAGAAAAAGGAAGGAAGGAAGGAAGGAAGGAAGGAAGGAAGGAAGGAAGGAAGGAAGGAAGGAAGGAAGGAAGGAAGGAAGGAAGGAAGGAAGGAAGGAAGGAAGGAAGGAAGGAAGGAAGGAAGGAAAAATATATGCAGACCAAGGTTTATTCAATGAAATTTAGTCTTTGAGCCCGGCCAGATAATGAACCAGCCTACATAAAAATGAAAGACAATCAATCGCTCAGATGTAAAAGTGATTATGTAGCACCACATCATATTATTAACATCAAAAAATAGGTTAATTAATAATCAATAACAAAACATTACTAATGTATTAATATAAATTAAATGCATTAAGATGTATACTTTGACATTCTGCAGGCTGAGGTATTGATGTCTGAAAGACAGCCTGTGATAATCTCTATCTCCTGTATTACTCAGAGTCTGAGCATTCCAACTCTTCTACAGTTTCACTGTGCATGTTAACATACATTTAAACAAAATCACAGTGAGACTCTCAGTGAGTAGATAATACTTAAAAAGGTGCAAAATTAGTCAGGTAAAGTAAGGATCTAAATATGTCCTTCTCTTGAGTGTTGGATCATGTTGGGCTGCCAGCTATCCAAAGGTATTCCATTCCTTCATAGGAAAATACGATATTAAAGTGATATTTTTTCAATTAGAATCTTCTACGTGCCTAAAAAATGTGATGTCTAGCCCTACTACTTATTACTAATATAAATATTTGATGAATTAAAAAAAAAAGTAGAAATGCAATATCTTAGAGAAACTATAATGTTTTAAACAGTTCAGATTTTATTTTTAAGAAAAAAACCTTTTCTACAACTTATATTCTCTTTTTGACTTGTTTAAGGAAAGAACTCTCATTCATCTGCTGTCTGCATCCTGTATGAGTTCAATTCTCTTAACAAATAAGATCCTTTCCATGGCATAATTTTTACTTCCTGTGAGGAAGGTGGTAGCCTTGACAAAGAAATTTCTCAGTTTTGTTTTGCACAATGTATAGATAAGTCCTTAGTAGACAAAAAGACACATGGAAGAGGAAAGATTTGAGCCTTGTGCATTTTCAAACATCCTCAGAAGACTTTCAAATAAATGTATATTGAGTTTTTTTCTTTTTCCTTCTTCCCTTTTTATTTTCTTTTTACATTATCAAAACTGAGTGGTTACTTCTTCTCAACTTTTTTTTCATTATTTATCTGGCTGATGGGCTATGGCCATTTCCATAGCTTACTGAGCAGCCTAATATTAATATCATGTAGCTCTGTCATATAACCCAAATGCTATATGAATTCTAGTGTATAAATAAACAGTGGCCCAATTATGAGAAACCAGAAACTATGTTTTTTTCTGTTGCTTTTTTTGCCAAAGAAGGAAATTATGGGTGCTTTGTGTAGGTGTACTAAAATGGAGGAATCGAAACCAAATGATGTAATGGTGAACCTTGTATGTGAAATCAACCTTGCAATAATTACACAAATACCATCAAATGTTCAGAATTCAGCTGGATTTGATCCTGAGCAAACTGATATGACTTCAAAGCTTTGCTTTGAGCAGAAGGCCACCTAGGGTCTAGATGATCTCCAGAGATTTATTCTAGCATAAATCCTTTTATAATTCTATAAAACAAAAGTCTATCGAAGAGAGGCATGGGATGCTGATCATAAGACTGCAAAAGAAAGGACAGTGGACTTCGCTCACCTTGGACAGTCATCCACAACAACGAACGTCATGGCGCGTGCTTGTAGATGTCATGCCTTGTGCTAAGCAGACTTTGGGGGGAGGGTGGGTGCGTGGGTACATGGGCTAGGTGTGGGTGCACGTGCGCTGCGAGTGTATGTGTATAATAACAGGCTTTGCACAACATTAAATGGAGAGCTGACTCCACGGTATCTGTGATTGTGTCTCTCTCCCCGGGAGGGGATCCCGGTTCCTTAGTGTCTATTAATTGTCGCACTGTGACAAACTGGGGAATAGAAAGTCCCCCTTGCAAAGGTGGAAGGGGGAAGAGGCTCTATAATCTGTTTAGAAAGCTCAAAAGACTGTGATGCAGTAGTCAGTGGAGACATCTAGAAGAGTTATCTGCCTAAAGTACCAAGCATAAGGATCTACAACCAGTGCTCATATGGTTGATGGGAACACTGAGAGTGCAATTGTCAGTTT
This sequence comes from Numida meleagris, assembly GCF_002078875.1. NCBI lineage: Eukaryota > Metazoa > Chordata > Aves > Galliformes > Numididae > Numida > Numida meleagris. Next base: position 25,360,597 of record NC_034410.1, on the reverse strand, counting down.
TTCCCGATCTCTAACAGCATTCAGGAATATAGTTTTCATCTGTATTTCCTTATTTCACATTCAATTTCTCCAAAATGATCTAGTCTGGAGGGAACATGTTAAGTCACCAGAACTTAGGAATTATTACTGGTCTAGTCAGTCCACTCTGCTAAAGGGTATGGATATGTTATATACTTATGAACATGCAGTGACATATACTTACATATTTATATAGTGCATATGCATAGCATATATATGTGTACTGTGCTGTGCTGAAAAGGCAGGTGTAATCCTCAGCACATTACTAGCCAAAGGTGTAAAAGAAATACACTTTCTCAGCCTCTGGCACTTTAATTGCAGGCTAGTTTTGTTTAGAAAAGCAAGACTGTACACACTTCCCAGACAAGAAACAGAGCTCTCACATAACTGTAGTTTATTATTATAATATAGTGCAAAGTAAATGGCAAGGCAGTGAAACTACTTTCCCTATAATAAAGTAACACTTCAATCAGCTAAAATATTTTCGTACTATTTTTGTATTTGTATCTAGACCAGTAACCCTGATCAAGTTTTCTTGAATTCACAGTTTTGCATATTTTTTTCTGTTTTTGAAGTTGGGCTAATACAATCCATTATATGTTTTTATATCTAATTCTCAAACCAGGAGTTTGCAGATCACAACCAGATAGTGTACGTATACATTTAAACCCCATGGAGATGACTCTGACAGCCAGAGCTTTCTTCTGCATCTACAGAGAAGAAAGGGAAATTATTATTCACATTGAAAGATATACACACAAGACTTAGCAAAATGCATCTAAGCATTGATGCTTGTTGGAATTCCATTTCAGCACAGCAATAGCACTTTTGGGACTATTTAGAGATGTCTACCCTCAGAATCACGACATCCAGAAAGAGCATAAATATAGTGCAGCTATCTCAGAATATTATACGAGGAGCATTTTTAACTGGATAGATTGTATACAGATGAATTTGTTCATCAATGAATGCTGTGTCCATTATTTTTTTGGATAGGTAGCATTCCTTCCATATACCTTGTTGCCTAAGACTCCAGCAAACAGGGAGTTCTTAGTAATGCAGTCTTACAAATAATTTGCAGTTGTTAAAGAAACTGATTTGTCTCTGATGTGAATGGAGAAGAAATTGTAATCAAGTAGCACCATATGGACAACAGAGAAATTTGGATCGAACAGAAAGAAGAGAGTGACTAACAAGAAGTGATGAGCATAAGTTATTGTTATGCTGGAAAGTGGTCAAAAATTTGCTCCTGTGTCTAAAGATGTTGAATCTGGTGAATCTTGAGTAAGAAAAATGTAATTAATAACATAGAAAGAATACCAGGACACATGTTTCTTCAAATTTGTTCAAACACAGAAAAAAACCTATTAACATTTCTACTCTTATATTTCAGAAGAGTTCTAAGTTTTGCTGTTTGAAACATCAGTACTGTTTTTAGAAATTATTACAAAACACCAGATATTGAAAATCTAGTAATGGTAATTATCATCATCATCAACAACAACAACAATTGTAAAAGATAGCTTAGTACTTAGTGTTAATAAACAAAAATGCATTTTGGTTATGTTATAAGTGTTGATGCAGTCTAAGGGCAGCTGCCAATCAGGAAATGTTTTATGTTTCTTAGTTCCATGCTATTAAAAACAATCAAGGTTACCATGGAAACTGCAGTTTTATCACATGGTCCTTTTGCAGAAATTCAGCTACAGAACATGGTATTAGATAAATATTTCAGAGTGCTGTGTACTTCTGAACTTCTTAATATTTTGAATGAAAATACATTAACTCACAATCATACTGTGCCTATAACGTATATATTTTTTTACTTTTAGGAATATCCAGCAAATACAGTATTAATGAGCACATAAGATCTTATTCATTTCACATAAATATTCCCCAATAGAAAATGAAATGAATGAAAAAAATCACCCTTTAAAGTCCTGATAAAAATATACATATTTCAGTTCACAAGATGTAAAATTATTGCATTTTATGTATGTTTCTACTTAGTTTATCATTTCATTCAATCCAACTATATAGATAATTTTTTTAATTATATATTTTTGAAAGATCTCATATTATTATATTTTTGAAAAGAGAACTAAATATTTTATTCAATTTTTTATTACTGTACATTTATATTCAGGCATGTAAAAGAAAAAGTAATGCCGCTCTTTGGATTTCTACTTGGGAAAATCATTTCTGTTCTTTATAATAAGAATATATTTACAAATATATCAAGAGTAGTCAAAGCTTGATTCTTTCAGGTATAAATTATTTGTATATGCCATTATCCCCATTAATGTCAGAATCTTACAGTCATTTGGCAGAACGAATAATCCAGAGAAAAGCTAAATTGCTACTTGAGCTGAAATGAAAACTCTTGAGGAAAAAGACATCTAGCACAACAATTTGGTAATGTGTCCCACAAAGACAACAGCAGTGTTTCCTCTGCTCTCAGCTGGCTCTCAAATTTTGTTGTGAGAGTCTATGAGGGTCAATTTAAACATGGACAGAAGTAATGAAAATTATAAGTACAGATTTATAAATCTGGATGTGATACTTACTTTGCAATAGATTGCTCATCTTGAACATTTTTAACTTTAGAATCCATTATTTTAATAATTTGTTGGAAGAATGAAAGCCCAGTTTTGAGACCTGAACTCTCAAAACTACACATAAATAAACAAACAAAGAAAAAAATGTATATTAAAAAAGCCCGACTTATCAGATGCACTGAAAACATATAGATAAGTCTTGAAAAAAAGAAAATCTGAAGAAGTACATGCAAAATAAACATATTAATAGAAAATTCTGGCCTAATATTTCCATTCCCTCCCTTTCAAATGTGCAGGCGTGCTGTCACTTTTCCCCCAAGGAGCTTACGTTTTTTCTCTCCACTGTACTGCATACAATAACTTGTCCCATAGAGCATCACAGTTTTCTCAAAAATACATAATTTATATTTCAGTAGGAATGGCATTTGCTTCCATTACAATTCTACTTTTATTATTAGCAATAGTTATTTACTGGATGTTAGTATTAAATAGATGGCAGTAAAAATGCATAGTAGTCATTATATTAGAGTTGCTATATAAAGCAAATGCTGCTGTATAAAGAAGACAAGAACTTGCTTTTATTTATGTACGTCATAGATGTGATGACTGAATAGTAGTAAATATGAGAATTTACATTTTTAAAAGATCCTATTTCCTGCTTAGCTGCAGGTTAGAAGAGGATGGTACTCATCACAAGATAGGCTCAACAGCCACAGGACAGGCTGTTCCCTGGATATCGGGGTAAGATGCTCATGTTTCAGCTTTTCCTCCACATCTAAGTATTTAGACCTCACGTACATAACCATCCAAGCAGAACATTGAACATTTATTCGCAAGACAACTTAAAGAAATCCATAATGCTACCACAAGAAAGTAGGGTTCAATGATCCCATTTACAGCAGAGTGTCAGAGAGAAACTGGTGACCAGAGCAAAACTCTCAATTCCAGTATGATCTTCTGTAAGCTGTGTCAAAGCTCAAAGCAATGGATGTGTCAGGAGGGAAAGAAAGGAGGCCAGTACTTGCTCATAGGAGCCTCCTCATGCATCACTGTCAAGCAGCCTGTAGAGAAAAAGAAGCAAATCTTCACTGTGAAATTGCTTCTCAGAATCACCAGCAGCAGCAGCAGTGCAGTCTGCTGCTTTTGTAGAAATGGTATCAGCTGAGGGAACAGAGGTAGATCTGTGAAAACAGTGACTTACTGAACCCATTTAAACAATATCCATGGAGCGTTAGTAAAAGGGCCACAAAGCATAAAGATGGAGTACATTAAGCAACTGTGAAGATGAGGCATGTGAGAGAGAGAAAGAGTGCTTTGGAAGAACAAACAGTTTGGTCAGTTTTTTTCACCCGATTGCATTGCAAGTAGCTGTAGCTTGGCCAGTGCAGTTTAGAGGATCTGTGTTGGTTATTATTCAGCACGAACTGCAAACCAATGAGAAACATACCTCAAGAAGGGCACCCATCTGCCTGTAGGGAGCAGATTACACTCTACACAATGAATAAAAAACTGAAAAACTGAGCAGTCTAACGGATAAAAGTAATCAGTTTGAGTACCGCAAAATGTACGTAGACTGCTCCAAAAGTAATGCCTCCTATTTATTTCCATGGAAATTACAGCAAAGAGCACAATGACACTATTTGGTAGAGCAAATTCTCAGCTACAAGACACTGTTTTTCAAAATAGGCATTAAATTACCTATGCATTTTTGCCAGTGATGAACAAGAACCTGCACGCTGCAGTAGTAAAAATCTGCACTAGTGAAGGTGACCCACTGTTTCTGTTGCCACTGCTGAAACGGAACACCTAATGCCTCACTGTGCTCACATCCACTGTTTGGTCTCCATAAATGTACAGCAAGTGTCCATGAATGTTAATGGATGCCATTTTTTACTCATGGAGGAATTCAATGGCACAACTTTTCTTCATATGCACTTCCATGTCAGATGCCACTTTGTCAGATTGCCCCTCTGCTGCCATCTGTCGCACAGCAACAAAATGTAATAGAATATTGGTGGGAAGGTTCAATCTCTACTGCTGTACCTTCAACATCTCCTTCTGAAATTGTGGTCCAACATAATAAAATAAGAGGCATTACTTTTGGAGCAACACTCATTGTGAAGTCTTTGTCAGAGTGTGAGCAAACGTATCTGAAATTACAGTTCTCTATTTAAAAGTAACACGGAGGCAGGAGCAGACTGCCGGTAGAAAAGCAGTCAGTGAAAATAGGAAGAAAAAGACAAAGTTACTGAATTTGGGACTGGGAAAATTGCTTTCTCATGCTGGGTCTGCTGCATATCTCCTGTCTGACATTGGGCAAATCCCTGAGAAATCTACAATAGTGACAAGCTGATATTTCAACAGATGGGAATAACTTGAAGCAGAAGGAGAGAAGTACAGGATACAATGTGTCCGTGACATGAAACGGATTTTATATCAAAATCCTTTGCTATGCTGAGATTCATTTCAACTGAAATATCTTCTTGCAGAAATTAATCCCACATTGTAGAGAAAAATCATTGTTTGTTCTTTTTTGTTGTTGTTAAAAAAGAAGCTGTAGAAAGTTACTTTAAGATATAAGCTTTTTTTCTCAATTAAAATGTCAAGTCAAATAATTTCAAAGAAAAAAAAAAAAACATTTTTTTCAGTCATGACCTCATGATCTTCCTATATCTTCCCTTCTTTATATCTCTTCCTTCTCTTCTCCTATCTTTGATCTCCAGACTCAAGGCATTCTGATCATTTGTGAATGGAGAAGTCTTCATCTCTTTCATGTCAGTAAGAAAAAGAATGGATCATGAATATGAGGGTGACATTTTTATAGAGAAAGAGACAAGAGAGTAGTTACCATCTTTGGCACAAGGGAATTTTGCTGTGATTTGTAGTTTCTCACAGGTCTTCGCACATCATATCTTCAGACAGAAAATCTACATTATAATTACAGAAATATTGTGCAAAGAAGATGGTGGAAAATGGTGGATGAACAGCAATCAAGCTGAGATATCTAACTTCCTCCTGCTCCTTTAAAATCTGGCTATGAGTTAAATACATATTTAGAGATTAAGCAGACAGATAGGTACCACTATTTTGCTGTTTCTACTTATTTAGCCTTTGACCTTTAATAACGGATATGACTGTTTGAGAAAATGGAGTGCAGCAGACAAAAAAGTGATTCTATGTTTGAGTACCTCCAGGATCAAGATAAAATACATGGAATAGCATAACACAGACCAGCCAGTATTTTCATTGTCCGAGAAATAGCATCTTACTTTTCTCCAAGCACCTGCTGCATGAGCAAGAAAAACTGCAGTAGTTTTATGGTTTTATCTAATAGTAAATCCCAACAGAAATTTTTTTATGCTACAAGAGTTAATATTACTATCACTGTATATAACAAATATCAGTAAGCAAGGAGCAGAATCCAGAGTAATGCCAAATCTTTGCCATCTTTTGGACAGCAATAATTGATCAGTTGCACTGGGGGATGTCTGTTCCTCTCTCAAGGTGAGCCACACCTCAACATATGGAGGGGTGTTTTTAACCATAGACCAGATTGTGATGATCTGAACAAAACTGCTGTGGCCAACACAGAATGGATCAGAAGATTTTAAGAGCTTAACAAACTACACGCTACACATTTCTCAAAATGTTTGAAACTTAAACTATGGAACGGCGCAAGGACTTGTCTAAAAATATAATATTGGAAAGGAAACATTTCACATGTGAAAACACTTCCTTACACAAAGATTTCTGGAAGCAGAATTCTGAAGTAATCTTAGCTCAGAACTCTGTGCCAAAAAATCCCAACAGTATGCAGTATAAAATACGACAAAATTATCTGCCCCTTTCTCTCTCTCCTTAAAACAACCAAATAGGCCCATCTGCTGTCTTTTGTTGATGGTGAAGAACACTTAAAGCAGCTGAGAGTGGAATATTTGCCTTCATCATTGTGTATGATATTGTTCACATATTTACACTGCAGTCAAAATTAAATATGAGAATGCAGAAGGAGTCCTAGCCAGCTTTAATGTCATCTACATAAGAGGGTGTAAAAGTGGTGCTTGAAAGAGCAGAACTCTAGGGAGGATGAGACTGGAAAGTTATCCGCAAGTATAAGTGAATTGGTTTACTGTACCAATCAAGCATGCTGGCAATGAGGACCACCTGCCAGAATAATCTCTCTCTGAGACTCACTTAAGGAACTAAATCACCTGCTTAAAGTTTTATTTAAGTGAAATGGCCCAGAAAAACAGAGTGCAGCTTGTCAGCAGGTCCTCAGGGGACAGGCCATTTGTTGCTTGTCCAACTTGCCAGAGGAGGAGCACTGCATTTTCACTTAGCCTGAATGACTGATTTTTGCATTGAGTCGGTAATCCTTCCTTCTCACACGTGCATGCACGCACATACACACAAACACAAAGTAGCTTATAAAATGTGCCAAAATAATTATGGTTTTGGTCAAAGATACATTTGGTATTGGATAACAGCCTCTGTTGTGATAGCTAACCTAAAGGTATGTCTAGTCCATAGAAGTATATGAAGCAGTAAGTGAAGCATTCTGTTATTTTGGTTGTTTATTTGTGTAGTCTGTTGAATGAAGTTTGTACAAAACAAGGTTTCAATATCATTGTACTTAATACCATAATGTTTATGTGTTCCAGGTAATATACTGAATTTTGCTCAGTCAAGTACAGGTGCACAATATGGAATGGTTCCAGTTCTTGAAAAGTCAAGAAGAGAAAGAGGTATTACAAGAAATATGATTCGTTCAATTTTACTTGTGGTTAGCTGAAGATGGAACCTTCAGTATCTCACCTAAATCAACACCAGAAGTTGTAGCCCTGCAGAGACATCATCGTTTTCAGTTGCAGTTTAATACTGCAGCGAAAGATTGCTCTTTCTTTATACTGCTGTGAGATAATAGTTCACTTTAGGTATTAATCTGAAGCCACATTAAAAAGTTACTAGTCACTCAGAAATGAATTTAGAAGTACAAGTAACTTCCTTTTATTCAAATGTAAGCAATAAACATTTGTGAATAATGTATGCCTAAAACATTGGGGAACAGAATTCCTGCACTGTAATGTACGTTAAATATTCCATGTCCTCATTCCAAGTTATCTCACTGAAAATTCTTAGTATCATTTAGCACCTGTATTGAGAACTCACTGAAAACAATCTTCGAACAGCGTGTTATGCCCTATACAGCCCTATTTACAAGCACTCACTTCATTATGAAAGCCAGATTCTGTCATCCTCAGTCACAGCGAATTTTCATTTTGTTCCATGACTTACTATATTATTTCTAATGTGGTTTTGCATGCTTCAAGATTAAAGATCAAAAGAAATGGAATTAATCTCAGTATCTTTGGGCCACACTAACTCTGGGAATGGTGAATTTTTTTTTCTTCCGCAGCCCTGCCCTGTTCAAAGTAGCGTAAGAGAAAACATTTTTTTCCCCCAGAATTTTTTTGCCAATAAAGTGATATTTGGGGGTAAGCATATTTGGATGGCTTTAAAATAAATTGCAACATTCTTTGTTTGAGAACGAATAGAAGATACACACTTAGGTCTTGACTGAAGTTTTCTGTATATCTGAGACTCCTCTTTGGAAGCACTGATTGATCAGAAACGTAATGGTAAGTCTTTTGCTTAAAGTATGTTGCCGTATATGTCACAGAGGTGAGCAGAATACAGATGTTTATTTTTTAATGAGATCTTTAAGTTGCCATCACTGTTTTCTTTGTTTTCTTTCCATTCAATTTTTCTTCAAAATGAAATAAAATAAATAAACAGACTCCATTAAAATTGCATTTGCTGACTGAAATGAGAATAACATTGTGATGTAATATGTTATTTACAAAGATCTCTGGATGCCCACAGTAGAATTGCAATGTAATCACCAATTAAAATTAATGCTGTATACCCTCTAAAGAATAAAAAAAAAAAAAAAGAGAAAAAAGAGAGGAAAAAAGAAAAAAGAAAAAAGAGAAAAAAAGAAAATACCCTCTAAAAAAAAAAAAAAAAAAAAAAAAGGAAAAAGAGGTCAGATAAATAGATATAACAAGGATTTCACCACTGTAATCCTAGATGGTTTATATAAAAATAATGGTACTGTGTCAAATACATTTAGGCTCTCTGAATGCACGGAAGGCTATTCTGACATTTTTAAGTTCCCATTTTTAAAGTGTAACTTCCATCATTTTCTGCTAACTTGAAGTTCATAGTTCGTGACAGACAGGCCTTTCCTTAAGAGAAAGAATACTACATACAGGATACATAAGTATGTGAGTGAACATGTATATATCACACAGAAGAAAAAAGAAAGCATTTCCTCTATGTTGACTAAAACTGACAGCAGTGTACATCCTCTTCATTGTCTAGGGAAATTACTTCTGAAGTAACTCAGTGAGCTGTGATAGTTTGTACACAGTGATCTTCATAAAACAAGTGGTAACATTGCTAATACTCCAGAAAAGCCCAGGATCTTCTCAAAACAAAATAGTATCACTATTGAAGGAAGTGCAAAATGATAGCCCAGTCTCATGGACTCTTTGTGGTTTTTTTTGGCTTTTTTTGGAGGGGGAAGTGGGTGAATGGTTAGTGAATGTTAACCAGGATTTTCTGAGGAGGCAGCTACCCAGAACTTCTGGCCAAGCCAGGGGGAGCTGAGAGTGTTCAGAGCCTAGGAAAATCTGTCCTTTTCTTTGATTGCTAATGCTTCAGTAGTACAAATTTACTATCAATACTATAAATTCACTACATAAATCATGATCAGTAATAATAATCACACTCATTCTATATTTATACATGGTACACAGGTAACAAAGTCAGAAGAAACTTTAATAAGTTTTTTGATGTCCTTTGTTTTTATTTGCAAGGATTAGTTTTAAAATTACAAGGTTTCTGCCTCAGACATCTGCTGGAAAAGTGACCATTAGGATCACAGAAAAGGAAAATTTCCTGTCTATATCTTCTATGCACAAAAGAATACAGCTGATGGCACCAAAGATATGCACTATAAAATTCTTAGAGCCCCTAGATGGCAGTCAATGGAGGGATTAGAAATGACTTGTCCCTTCAGCTTCAGAAAATGAATTGCAGGAATACCTTTGTGAATCCCCCTTGGAGCACTACACTAGTGATTCCTTAATTCCGTGTATTGAAAGTAGCTTATTTCTTTCACTTTGTTTTGTGTTTTTGTGAATACCTGACTGACTGTCACTGCTATTAACATTTGTATAAGTCTGCGTGATAAAATGCATATCTCCTGTATACCAGAACATACATTTGTAAAAAAATAATTGTAGCAGAGCAAATTAAGGTATTCAAAGGAACTAATGTTGTACAGGATGATCATGTTCACCATGTCTTGCAAAATGCAGCTCACACAGAAGATGTGTACTGAAGCACAGATGGTGGATTTATATGAATTCAATGGCCATCCCCCTGAGAAGGTCCTTGGACCTCCAGAGACACCCAAGATAGAGCAACTCTAACTGCAAGGATCCAGATATGGGCCTTTCTCTCCTTCACACCCCTCAGACCCACCTAAGTCTTAGTGCCTTTATTCTGTATTTACTCCGGCATTAGATTTCCCTCCTTCTGAATAACTGTGGAAATAATTTCAAATTCTCCGCATTCTTGTACACCAGAGATGTGAATTCCATCTTAAGTGTACATGACCAAAAAAAACATGTTTACAGCCCTGAGATGGATTTTTAGGGCCACTATAAAAAGAAATGCAGACTTCGATGGTCTTTACTCACTGCTATTCATATGCATAAGGAAATTCCTTTGTCACATAAAACTTAATATTTAGATAAAGTACTGATTCTGAATCTTTTAAATTGAACAATGCTATAAAACATTTTAGAGCATTAGAGCTCATCTTTCTTACTCATCACTTTTATACTAAATAAGTTATTGTGATCAAGTTCCAACTCTGCTAAGCATAAAATGTGATTTGATATTTAAGCTGAATAATAGCAATTTAATTTTCAGCTTTTCTTGAAAAGAAAAGATTCCAATGAGTTTCATGTGTTCTGTGAGTTATCAGAAAAGTAGGCCTTTAAAATGAGTATCTTTGCTTTCGATCTGAAAATAATCCTTTTCATTTGTTAGTTTGTATGAAAATTAGACTCTTTCATTTAACTTCTGGCCTGTTGGGCTGAGTGCCTTGTATTAAACTTGAATATCCTTGAGCCAGATTCCAAGGTCCTTCTCAAAGATCCTGCTCAAAATATTTTAATCAACTGAGTACTTCTAAATAGCAGTAGAAATTTGTCAGAGTTAAGATCAAGTGAAAATGGCAGGAACTTAAGGATCTGGGCTCAGTCTTGCTCCCATGCTGGAATAATTGATTCAGCTGGGAACTGTTAAAAGTTAACAGTAAAACAAGGCAGCTATATCTAAAGGCAGAAATGATCGTTTCTTTCTAACACATAAAATAAATAAACTGTATTTAATTCTCTTATTTAATCAAATATATTTGGTTTATTTGCTGTAATGAAATTGCAATAGTTCAATGTATCGAATCTTAGGTAGATTTTCTTCGGAGTACATCTCTTGTACACTGCTTTTAACATCTTATACATAAGATACTTATATACATATATACTTATATACATAAGTATAGCCCATTATTAGGGTTAATTCAAATGGATCTCAGTGTGGTGCATACTGAGGGAAAGAACAGAAATATACTGACCCTCATGCACATGTTCTTAAATATCATGATGCATTCAGATATTTTCTGGAGAAAGGTCTAGCTTTTGATTTAGTCTATCAAAAGATCTTTTTTACTAATCAGGTAAAAAAAAATAAATTAGAATACTATAACTGTTTTTTTCCATATATAGTTATGTGTGATTTCTATTACATGATCTATAGAGAAAATAGTGCAGCTAGTAGATTACCAGCTCTGTCCTGGACAGGTCCATTTCAATTTTCCTAACCACTCTTCTATTCTCACTGCAGGTATAAGCAGAGGTCTGTTGTTTAGAAACGATCAGCATTTCTTTCATCCTATTGTAATTTACTGATGAGATTTAAATACCTTAAAAGCTTTTGGCTTTAGTTTCTCTGGGTAAGATTCACGTACTGTTAGCCATCTTGTCAGACATCCAATCTGAATTGACTAATTTAGATTTAGGCTTCTCCTAGTCTACTGACAGAGAAGAAAGCACTTTCAGAAGTTCTTGATCCTAAAATTTGTATTTAGAACAATGAAAATATACCGTTCTGAGGAATAGCTTTCTATTTTGATTTGATACTGAGGAAGCCCAAATGATTATCTTAGACTCTGTGGCTAACTTTTCAACAATTAGCTACATGTGGCAAATTGGACCAGCTCTGTCCCAGTACCCATTTATGGACTGGGAGCAGTACATAAGAATCTTACAAAGTATTTAAGGTTCATCACAAGAAATGTTTTCATTACTGAGAGAAGACCTCGTGCAGCATATTAAATTTTTGAGACACACCAGTGGAAGGAAAACAATTTTATAAGGGTCAGAGCCTGATCCCCCAGTCACTTTATAGAATGCTTCATTCTTCTTTCATGACAGGCATAAACTTGTTGAAATAACTTTAGGATATTGACATTCAGTGACCTGTTTGGCAAACTTATCTGGCTTAATAAAAAAATTTTTTTTTTTTAAATCTGAAAGACTATTTACCTCATGTTAAAATGCATAATTCACTATGTTATGCTGAAAGCTACATATTAATAAACAGCCATTAGTAGCTAGAGTGCTAAAATAGCAGAATTATTGTCTATCCACTTTTCTCAAATCTCAAGGTCCATATCAAAAATAAAACTCATCTTCAATACTTAAAAATTATGTTGCAGATCCAGTTTAATGGAGTCCTCACTCTAAAAGAGCTAGGTTTAACTACAGATGAAAAGGTACTTTTACTACTACTCATTCTGCCAGTGCTGTAAATAGGAATATAGCTCTTAAGAACTGAGGAGAGTACTAATATCGTTAATGAAAGCAAGGTGTACACTCTTAAAACAGCCTGTGGAAGACATATAAAACGGGTGTTATTTTTAAAGACCAGGAAAGTTTTTCTGTTATTTATTCATTTTTTTAATAGTTTTTCTAGGGGATATGATAAGATCAGATTCTGTTACTCTCACTTGTATCACTTCATATTACAGTATAACAGATGTATTGGTTTTTTGAAAGAAAAAAATAAAACACAAACTGCTCCACTTACATTAAGTCCATCATTATAATGAAATAGCTATTATAATGAAAATATGAAAAATTATTAAGTGCTTTAAAATTCAAATCCTGACAGGTCATTTGATTTAATAAAACGGAAGACGAAATTGAGTACAGAGATCTTCAACAAAATATTCATGGTTTTGACTAATTACAAAACTTGTTTATAAACAAAACAGGAGGATATTAAATGTAAAATTTTCTTTCATATGCCAATTAAGATGTTTTTAAAAAGTATTAAAAATAGGGCCAGAATAGATGTCGACATCTATTCCCTCTTATATTAAACATATCATAGTCATTTTCACGAAATTAGCCAGGCCTTTCCTAAAGTCAGTTAAAAAGATTTCACTACCATCTTTTTGCAAAATTATTTGATCAGTATATTTTCTTTTTAACTTTGAGCTGCCTACAACAGTTTTAATAGTCATATCAAATTTCCTTACAAGTTTATCTTTAATCTTTTCAAAAGTACAATGTCTACCTTTACTATTATTCTTTTCAGTATAGCTATACCAATGTATCAATACCTTTTAGCTGTTATTTTCCTACATAGATGGTACTGCTTTATTCAATTCTGTATTCACATTCACTCAAATTTCTTTCTCTGATGTAACCCGAAGTAGCTAGCATACTAACAATTCACAGTTCCTTTTCCTTCAGCCCATAATTTAAATTTCTTCTTATCTCAACTTCCCAAATGTCAGTTCATAAACCTCAGCTTTGCAAATGCTTGGAGGAACCAGGAACCACGGTAAGGGTCTTCCTTTCATGAGTGAGAGGATCAGACATGCTCTAGCTTCCATATTACAGCAATTCTGCATCCTCAAAGCACCTCTCTCACCATCACCACCTCCAGCAGACCCATTCCAATGAGCTCTCAACAGGGAATCTGTATTCTGCCTTAAAAATGTACTAACACTATGGGCTGTGGCTTTTGTATGTTGAAAGTAGGTCTGAAGTGAAATTCCTTTTGTGAAATCACCTCAAACTTGGGGCAGAGAAAATAGCAACTCAGTTTTAAGAATACTGCATTAGATTAGGTTCTTCTAGAAGTGGAGAATGGAAGCACACAGAGGGTCACTTGTAGAATCCTTGTAGATCTGAATGAAAAGAGATCAATTGTCAGAGAGTCAGAACTAAAGTGTCCAATGGTCTTAACTGACTTCTGTGTTTCTGCAAATGCACTTTATCCAGTGCTGGAGCTAAGTTAGATCTCCTGAGCTGATGAGGTTCTCTGAATTCTCCCTGATTCACTTGAGTTTGGGATTTTGTCTAAGTTATTTCAGGGCTTCCTTTCATGTTAAAGAAAGTGACTCAAAATCATAAAGAGAATATTATTTATACATCCAGAAATATTTCATAAAGACCTGAAATAGATGTGACAGTCCAGAGGAACACGGAATAGAAAGTCAGGCAGATGAAAAAGTAAGGAAGACATGACTGGAGGAGCAGATTGTGCTTGCTAGAAATCACTGATACAAAACAGTCAGCAGTAGGAGAGAGCGTTGACTGAATATCTGTTTGGCAATTTTGAGTTGATACTTAGATTTTGATATAGATCACAGTTTGCAAAGGTGGCTCAGAACTGTTCTGTTATCCTCCTGTCTTCTAGAGTAGACAATTATCTGAATTAATTAATACCAATCTACTTTAAATAAAGTGCTTCTGAGCCACATTTCTGTAACAAATGTTACATTACATAACAGAAAATAAAACACAGCCTTATCTGATATATGTGGAGCCTCAGCTGTACATATTTGACCCCTATTTTACACAGTTGTGGCTCATTGATTCTCTCTTTTAAACTCTTGGACCGAGCACTCAGCAATCATTGGACCACCCATACATCTTCTGAGCTGATTTAGTCTATGAACTGTAACCCTGCAACAGGGCTGCAATGTTTCCACCACCTACAATGCAGGCTGCTTGTCATTATGACATATAACCCAGAAGATGTACTTAAGAACAAGTAACCTCAGAAGTGTTAACATGCCATCAGTCTTTTCAGCTAAAGCAAAGATAGGGCTTGAAACTATCCAAAAATGAGTAAATGAGCAAGTTCACATGCTGTCCCAATAGTCACCAAAATTCAGGTTTGTAACCAAAACTGTCAGAGGAAGCAAGAAATCTATAAAAGATCTTAATGGCTCAAAAAAATCTTTCATGAAAGGCTGTACAGATAGATGAGCCATTTTTTCTTACTTGAACATGAAATATATATATTCTTTTACATAAAATGCCTGCCATTGCTGCATGAATATGGTGATGGACAAACTTAAATTATAAATATTTTCCTTTTCCAAGATTTATTAGAAATACCAATATGAACATAGACCAATTGCAATAGTGCGTTCTAATTTAACATAATAGAGCTTTCTAAAAGGTCAGACAGAACATTTTACATTGAAAATTAAAATATAGGTAGCACTAACATTGGAGTTAGTGTTTATCCCACTTCAGTCTTGTTCTTAATGAAATTGTATTGAATTTTTTATAATATATTGAAGAGTCAACATGAAATAGTTCACAGAGTATTAAGTATATCAACAATATAAAGCTGGGTCAGATAATGGCAGAATTAAATAAAGACGAAAGGTAACAAGTCTGCCTTCAATTAATGTAGTGAATTAATGAATGATCTCTATTACTCTACTCATGTTCATTAAAAAAGTATAATGGGCTTCTGAATTGTCCATGTGAACCTAGAGGGTCCATTCAATCAAAATTACCTATGCTTACTGCCAATCCCTTGCTGATTATTCATTGTCAAAGTGAGACCTTTGGCACTGTCAGTTGCTTAGGGCTCAAGCATGCTGTGTTACCAGGGCAGCACCTGTGAACGCATTAATCATAGAATCATAGAATCATAGAATTAGCTAGGTTGGAAAAGACCTACAAGATCACCTAGTCCAACCATCCACCTACCACCAACAACCCCACTAAACTATGTCTCCCAACGCTATATCTAAATGTTTCTTGAACACCTCCAGGGACGGTGACTCAACCATCTCCCTAGGCAGCCCGTTCCAGCGCCTGACCATTCTTTCAGAAAAGTAATATTTCCTAACGTCCAGCCTAAATCTCCCCTGGCGCAACTTGAAGCCATTCCCCCTCGTCCTGTCACTAGTTACAAGAGAGAAGAGGCCGACTCCCAGCTCACTACAACCTCCCTTCAGGTAGTTATAGAGAGCGATGAGGTCTCCCCTGAGCCTCCTCTTCACCAGACTGAACAATCCCAGCTCCCTCAGCCACACCTCATAAGGCCTGTGCTCCAGACCCTTCACCAGCTTCGTCGCCCACCTCTGAACACGCTCCAGGGCCTCAATGTCTTTTTTTGCAGTGAGGGGCCCAAAACTGGACACAGTACTCGAGGTGAGGCCTCACCAGGGCTGAGTATAGAGGGACAATTACTTCCCTACTCCTACTGGCAACGCTATTTCTGATACAAGCCAGGATGCCATTGGCCTTCTTGGCCACCTGGACACACTGCTGGCTCATGCTCAGCCGAGCATCGATCAATACCCCCACGTCCGTTTCCTCCACACAACCTTCCAGCCACTCTGCCCCAAGCCTGTAGCATTGCCTGGCGTTGTTGTGGCCAAAGTGCAGGACCGGGCACTAACCTTTCCCGGCACCGAGGCCAGGCTGACAGGCCTGTAGCTCCCCAGACCCCCCTTACAACCCTTCTTGTAGATGGGAGTCACATTGACAAGTAAATTATTAAGTGAATAAACCTTCATTTTGTGTAGTTCTATATGTGTATATTCACATACCAATAACATACTTGTTCTTATTAGCCACCTGTAGGGCTGACCAGGTCTTCCAGCTGAAAAGTTCATTTTCTAGAGTAAGTGTGTTATTTGACTGTTTACTCATACAGGGGCTAACAGTCATGGGCTGAAAGACCAAGAGGCTTCTTTCAATACTCAAGTACACTCATCCTGGAGAAATCAGGAAAATGGAAGCAGGATTTATATAAATCTGTGCTTCTATGTGTTGGTAGCACCAAAATATAGGCATTTCATCAGAAATCAGTGAATTCTAGAAATACAAGCATCTTGTAAAGGAGGGATGGTATTGTGGCCTTTGGTAGCACTTAGTTCCCTTCTTGTTTGCAGTAACTACTTGCTATGCTGTGTCCTGGAGTCCAACATCTGCTGCTTATTTAAAATTTATTGTCTTAAAGGTAACAGCGCTGTCTTGCTTGTATGTACTCAGTTTCTCATAGACCATGGAAGCAGAATCATTTTGCCTATTTTGTTTTTGTTTGCTTGAGTTAGAGAACACAGTTCACCCCTTACCCTTCTTATGTCCTTGCTATTTTCAAGCTGAAAATAGTAACTATTCCTCAACAACTTATACAAGATGGCCCTGTAGCTTTTTGTTAAGATAGTTTTTTTGTTATTTTATGACAGGAATATTAGAGTGAGGTAAAAGCACTCAACTCATGTTAAATGTTTCTGTAGAAAAGATGGTTGCATTTATTAGGATTAATAGACTACTTATACTGGAAACTAAAATACTCTTTTTATTCACATGCAGTATAGTGAGCAGGTAACTAAAATCCAATCTTCTTAATCCTCAGTGAAGCAGCTTTTTCCCTGACTTCAGCGATAGTTCAATTTCTGTTATGCTAACCATATGCTTCTGATTGATTATCAGTTATATTTAATTATTCAGAGTTACAGATGGCAATTTTGTGAAGCAAACTGCTGATCTCTGGAGGCCCTGTGTGCTGATGCCACTGCCTCTGTAGTTATAACTCTTGAGTTTCTGAGGTTGAGAAAAACAGGTAATTTAACCACTTCTGTAACCTATACTGGTCTATCAAGACAGGAGAGAATGAAAAGATTCTGATGATAAGGTAATCTGAATCCATAGAGCTAGAAGAGAGGATATTAAGATGAATGCTCTTAAATAACCTGTGTTATGGTGCCCTTCCTCAGTGAACTGCTGTGAGAAGTTACCAAAAGCCTTCACTGGGAGGAGGAACAGCTTTCCAGTCCTTGCCATCAAGTCTTCACTCTCAAGAGTTTTGAGAAAATGCTCTAAAAGCTGTCTAGAAATGTGACAGTCATCAGAATGTGAATCTTCCAGTGATGATCCTGTCAGCTTTCTCAGCAGCCTCCAACATGGCTGGTAACTGATGAGACCTCCCAGAGGGTGCTGTACCAGCTGACCTAGGCTGCATATGAATCGCAGCATGAGGGCATGTGTTCCTTTGCGTTCAGCAATTTTCAGACTGATTTCTGAATCTCAGTGGAAGCAAGACAGGTACCATTTCTGTAGTGAAGACCACCACATATGATATTCCGTTCAGAACTTGTCACCCTGCCCGCAAGGACTACTTTCTGTCCCCGGTCACCTCGTCGCATTTACACATCAGTATGATGAGCGGCAAAATGGCGTTTATTGTTAAAAGCTACAAAACTATATAGTATATCTTATCTTTTACTAGACTGTTCCAGAAGCTTACGCAGGCCCCTGGCCAATCATATTGAATATCCCGCTCTGGCCACTCTCTTCCTAAAGGCCATACACGGAGTTGTTGTACACCTTGTTATGAAAACAAAGAAGGACAGCCTCTCCTTCTTACGACACGGGTTCAAGTAAAGTAGGTGAACCAATAGCAAGCATATGAGGAAGGACCTTCAGCGTTACAGCCCGAGTACTCAGTAACATGCCTACTACACATTTCTAGAGGCAAACTGTTTCCTCTGAATTCTACTTTTGCAGAACATCACGTTAATCACAGTCTTCAGAATCCTTTGTTGTTTGTTTCTTTGAATTTACTTCTGGCCTTCTTTGTTTGTATTTATGAATCATTATAAAATTGGAGGTTACTGTCCTTCATGGCATAGAAATTCCTAAAATTAATGCCGCTCTTTCTCCATATCCATTGAACTACACCTTGAAGTTGTGACACATTCTTTTCCTCCACCAAGTTTTTCCAGTTATCCACATTAGAAGGGTATTTGTAACATAGTAGAAGATTAAGTCCTTGCTTCCACACCTATAGCATCTTTGAGGCCCACCTGCAAGTAATTAGAATCCCTGTATTCAGAACAGAGCAATACTTGGTAAGCAAAGCAGCATGAGTCAGATTCTTTATTACCAGAGTGCAAAGTACACAGACAGTAAGTTGTGAACAAGTTGTGTATGAGTCAGCAGTGTGCCCTGGCAGTCAAAGGCACCAACATGATGAACCCTACTGCGCATCAGACCCAGCAGTGTTGGCCATTTGAGGGAAGAGATTGCCCCACTCTGCTCAGTGCTCACATTGAGCACTATGTGCAATTTTTGGCATTACAGTATAGGAAGGACATAAGAGTATTAAGAGAATCCAAAGGAGGGCTACAAAGATGGTGAATGTTGTAGAGGGAAAAAGGTGTGAAGAGCAGCTGAAGTCTCTTGCTTTGTTCAGACTAAAGAGAGGCTCATGGCAGCCCACATTTTCCTCACGAGAGGAGCAGAAGGACAGGTGTTGATCTCTTCTCACTGGTGACAGCAATAGAAACTGAGGGAACAGCAAGAGAGATTCAGATTGGATGTTAGGAAAAGGTTTTTCATCAAGACTGTGATCAGGGCTGGAACAGGCTCTCCAGTGAAGTCATGGCACCAAAACTTGAGTTCAAGAAGCATTTGGATACTGCTTTCAGATGAATGGTCTGTGTGGCCCTGTGTGGAGCCAGGAGTTGAAATTGATGATCCTTGTGGGTCTCTTTCAACTTGGGATATTCCATAATTCTATGAAAGGCAGAAAACTGGAGCACAAAACATATCTCCCCATCTCCAAATATTATTGTTATAAAGAAAAGTTTTTTAGCATTTTCCCCCCTTAGGGATTTTTGATGATGATTGCCACAGTGACAGTAGCAGAGAATCTGCTGATTTTTTTCATGCTACTTTCTGGAAAGAGGTCTTTTGTTTTCAATTCACCTAATAGTGCAGTACCAGCAGAATGCACTTAACAAATCATAGTGAATGTCTGCACCTTGCTATGTATCAAAGTCCCTTAATGTGCCGACAAAGTTCTTCAAGGTCAGAAGAGCAGTTTATCAACCTCTTATATCTCTTACAGCAGACAATAAATTTATTCTACTGTTGGAATCTATGAATATTTCAGATGCTCTGTGAGATAAACACTATTGCTTAGGATGCTCTGCATGTCATTGTCAACTAGTACCAAATGCTGTCATTGCTCCACTCTCCATACTTTTAGATTACTTCGAGTTCAATAAAATGCAGTACTGTATGGCTTGCATTTTTCTATGTCCTTTAGCTCTTTGAAGTTTGTTTTCCAGCAAGCCAGTGATTATGAATGTAACTTTCCATTAAACAATAGATTTAAAAAATTAATGTTCTGAATAATTATTTTCCTGCTTTATCTTCTAAGCTGGCAAAAAAACTAACTTTAGAAATTGATAAATTTTTTTTATTTTATATAACCCTTTATAGAAGTTTTATAGAATGCCTTCTTAAAAACAAAATATAATCCTTGACTATATTTATAGCAATCATTGAAATCGAGGATATTTCTCTTCAGCTTAAGCAAATGTACTTGACTTAATATCTACTTAAGTCTAGCTAAACTTAGTTTTATGGAAGACTTTAAAATATTTAATGAAATATTTAATTCACTTATTGTAAAATCGTTCAAATCTTATCACATTTTAGAACAAGTAGTTCCCTACTGAGATAAATTAAAGTATGTTTGTATGATCTATGAGACAAAGAATAAGGAAAAAGTACAATTTTTGAACTGTTAGCTTTGTAGAGGGACTTACAAACCGAAAAACAATGTTGGACTCCTTCTTGCACTTTCTCCTTGATTATAACCTTCACATAGAAGCACAAGTACTATAACAGCAGTAAACTTTGTGACCTGTGCTGAAATTTTAGATTCTCCTGGGTGATCTCAGTGTTTACATACATGACTACCAGCCAAGATATCTTAAACATCATTTTAAAACTTTAGTTGATAGAAATGTTCATCTTTTAAATATGGAAAAGCAATACATTCTATACCTACCTGAGTCCATCTTTACAGGGAATAAAAAATAATTAAAAGTAAGATCTACCATGTATTTTACCATATTTCTAAACAACCTTAGCCTCATTACACCTAAAATGACTTTTCCCACAGTAGTTTTCTCTAACACTATCACCTGCTTCAAAAATGTAAGGCTCGTATTTTGGGGAGCACTGCATATTGGAGAATATGTATATTTTTATGTGATATGAAGTAAGTATGGTTACAGTGGTGATGGACTCCTAAAAGAATGTACATACATTTAATCTAAACAAACAGGCTTGCATAAGGAGTTCTACAAGCAGAAACAGGATTTTATCTCCTAGAGCAATTATAATAATGGCAACTTTACAGTAAAAGTAAAAAGTTCAAAGATTTCATTCTTTTTTTTTTTTCTTTTTCTTTTTTGAGGATAGAAATAATATTTTGGCCTCAAAGAGGAAAGTTAAATGGCAAGTGAATTCTCTTATCTATTCGTAAGTGTTCTCACCAATGACACACTGCTTTGTGCAGCATTCCTCCATAGATCACTGCCATTTTAGTGGAATTTTCTTTTTCAACAGTGACAAAGCTAAAAGCACAGAGGAATAGTTTTCTAGTTTTCTAGTCATTCTGATACTAATGTAATGTAAAGACTTCTTTAAAGGAGTTTGTTTATTTGTTTCTACACTCACACATACTCGTAAAAGGATAACTGCTCCCTATTGTACAGCTAAATTGAATCAAATCTTTAAAGAGTTTCCCTAGATGGAACATATGGATGTGATTAAGATAAACATTTTGTCAAGCTTTTAGCATTCATTATACACACTACTTATAAACTGTTTCTAGAAATATACGTATATATGCGCACACATATTCTCTGTGGTTTACAGTATGATGCTTGCATTAAGCATTAGAAAAGAACTGAAAAGAAATTGTGTAGAAGATTATATTTCCTTCCTTGCTTCTACAGAAAAAAAAAGGTCTGTTTAGTAAGGTTACGTTCAATTTATGGGAATAACAGGTTTTCTTATTTTAGCTTAAATCACTTTTCTACTCAAAAGTCCTCTTTAAAACTAACCCCATTTTCCTTTGATTAAACGCATAGAGTTTATAAAAATCTTTATGCATATTTCTGTTTATATAGAATCATAGAATCATAGAATTAGCTAGGTTGGAAAAGACCTACAAGATCACCTAGTCCAACCATCCACCTACCACCAACAACCCCACTAAACTATGTCTCCCAACGCTATATCTAAATGTTTCTTGAACACCTCCAGGGACGGTGACTCAACCATCTCCCTAGGCAGCCCGTTCCAGCGCCTGACCAT